>NC_046154.1:89724485-89871985 GCF_011064425.1 Rattus rattus
CATTGGGTCCTGGGAGCCTCTCACTTCCCTGGTGTCTGGGACCCTCCAGTCGCTATGTGGAGTTGCTCATCTTCCACTGCTACACATTTTTATTCAATTTCCTGACCCTCTGTACAACGCTCCACTTTTTCTTCCATTAGTTTAAGTGTATCTGGTTCTATGTGGAAGTCCTTGATCCACTTGGACTTGAGCTTTGTATTAGAAAATAAGAATGGATCAAATTGCATGCTTCTATATGATGACCTCCAGTTGAACCAGCACCATTTGTTGAAGATGCTATCTTTTTCCCACTGGATGGTTTTAGCTCTTTTGCCAAAGATCAAGTGACCATAGATATGTGGGTTCATTTCTGACTTTTCAATCCTATTCCACTGATTTACCTGCCTGTCTCTGTACCTTTTTATCACTATTGCTCTGTAATACAGCTTGAAATCAGGGATGGTGATTCCCCCAGATTTTTTATTGTTGAGGATAGTTTACCCTCTCCTGGGTTTTTGTTATTCCAAATGAATTTGCAAATTGTTCGTTCTAACTCTATGAAGAATTGGTTTGGAATTGAATCTGTATAGTTGCTTTTTTTTTTTTTTTTTTTTTTTTTTTTTGTATGATGGTCATTTTTACTATATGAATCCTGCCAATCCATGAACATGGGAGATCTTTCCATCTTCTGAGATCTTTTTCAATTTCTTTCTTCAGGGACTTGAAGTTCTTCTCATACAGATCTTTGACTTGTTGATCAGAGTCACACCAACGTATTTTATATTATTTGTGACTATTGTGAAGGGTGTCCTTTTCCTAATTTCTTTCTCAGCCTGTTTATCCTCTGAGTAGAGGAAGGCTATTTATTTGAGTTAATTTTATATCCAGCAACTTTGCTGAAGTTGTTTATCAGGTTTAGATGTTCTCTGGTGGAATTTTTGGAGTACCTTAAGTATACTATCATATCATCTGCAAATAGTGATATTTTGACTTCTTCCTTTCCAATTTGTATACCTTTGACTTCCTTTTGTTGTCTGATTGCTCTAGCTAGGACTTTGAATACTATTTGAATAGGTAGAGAGGGAGAGGGTAGTCTGTCTAGTCCATGCTTTTAGTGAGATTGCCTCAGGTTTCTCTCCATTTAATTTGATGTTGGCTACTGATTTGCTGTATATTGCTTTTACCATGTTTAGGTATGGGCCTTGAATCCTGATCTTTCAAAGACTTAACATGATGGGATGTTTGTCAAATGCTTTCTCAGCATCTAATGAGATGACCTGTGGTTTTTTCCTTTGAGTTTGTTTATATGGTGAATTTCGTTGATGGATTTCTGTATATTAAACCATCCCTGCATCCTTGCCATGAGGCCTACTTGATCATGATGGATGATTATTTGGATGTGTTCTTGGACTCAGTTTGCAAGAATTTTATTGAGAGTATTTGTGTCAATATTCATAAGGGAAATTGTTCTGAAGTTCTCTTTCTTTGTTGGGTCTTTGTATGGTTTAGGTATAAGCATAATTGTGGCTTCATAGAAGGAATTGGGTAGTGTTCCTTCTGTTTCTATTTTGTAGAATAGTTTGGGCAGTATTGGTATTAGGTCTTCTATGAAGGTCTGATAGACTTCTGCACTAAACCCATCTGGTCCTGAGCTTTTTTGGTTAGAAACTTTTAATGATGGCTTCTATTTATTTAAGAGTTATGTGGTTGTTTAGATGGTTTATTTGTTCCTGATTTAACTTTGGTACCTGTTATCTGTCTAGAAAATTGTACATTTCCTCCACATTTTCCAGTTTTGTTGAATATAGGCTTTTGTAGTAGGATCTGAGATTTTGAATTTTCTCAGTTTCTGTTGTTATTTCTCCCTTTTCTTTTCTCATTTTGTTAATTTGGACACACTCTCTGTGACCTCTGGTTAGTCTGGCTAAGGGTTTATCTATCTTGTTGATTTTCTCAAAGAATCAGCTCCTAGTTTTGTTGATTCTTTGTATAGTTCTTTTTGTTTCTACTTTGTTGATTTCAGCCCTGGGTTTTATTATTTCCTGCCATCTACTCCTCTTGGGTGTATTTGCTTCTTTTTTGTTCTAGAGCTTTAAGGTGTGCTGTGAAGCTGCTAGTGTATGTTCTTTCCAGTTTTTTTTTTTTTTGGAGGCCCTCGGAGCTATGAGTTTTCCTCTTAACATTGCTTTCATCGTGTCCCATAAGTTTGGGTATGTTGTGCCTTTGTTTTTATTAATTATAAAAAGTCTATAATTTCTTTCTTTATTTCTACCTTGACCAAGTTGTCATTGAGTAGAGCATTGTTCAGCTTCCATGTGTATGTGGGTTTTCTGTCATTTTTGTTGTTACTGAAGACCAGCCTTAGTCTATTTCCAATTTTTGAGAATGTACTATGAGGTACTGAGAGAAAAGTATATTCTTTAGTTTTAGGGTGAAATGTTCTGTAGATATCTGTTAAATATATTTAGTTCATAAGTTCTATTAGTTTCATTTTGTCTCTGTTTAGCTTCTGTTTCTGTGATCTGTCCATTGGTGAGAGTGGAGTGTTGAATTCTCCTACTATTATTGTGTGTGGGTCAATGTGCTTTGAGTTTCAGTAATATTTCTTTTACAAATGTGGGTGTCCTTACATTTGGGGCATAGATGTTCAAATTTGAGAGTTCATCTTGTTGGATTTTTCCTTTGATGAGTATGTAGTGTCCTTCCCCATCTTTTTTTTAAATAACTTTTGGTTGAAAGTCTATTTTATCCGAAATTAGAATGGCTACTCTAGTTTGTTTCTTGGGACCATTTGCTTGAAAAATTTTTTTCTACCCATTTACTTTGAGGTAGTGTCTGTCTTTGTCCTGAGGTGTGTTTCCTGTATGCACAAAGTGTCTACTTTTGTTTATGTATCAGTCTGTTATCCTATATCTTCTTATTGGGGAATTGAGACCATTGATGTTGAGAGATATTAGGGATCAATGATTGTTATTATTGCTGTTAGATGTGGAATTATGTTTGTGTGGTTATCTTCCTTTGGTTTCAAAGATTACTTTCTTGCTTTTTCTTGGGTGTAGTTTCCATTCCTTGGTTGGACTTTTCCTTTTATTAGCCTCTGTAGGGATGGATTAGTAGAAAGATATTTTTTAAATTTGGTTTTGTTTTGAAATACCCTGGTTTCTCCATTTGAAGTAATTGAGATTTTTGTTAGGTATAGTAGCCTGGAATGGCATTGTGATTCTCTTAGGATGTGTATGACATCTGCCCAAGATCCTCTGGTTTTTAGAGTCCCTGTTGAGAAGTCTGGTGTAATTCTGATATGTCTGCCTTTATATGTTATTTGACCTTTTTCCCTTACCCTTTCAATATTCTATTCTTTGTTCTTTTAATTATTATATTATGGGAGGAATTTCTTTTCTGGTCCAATCTGTTTTGTGTTCTGTAAGCTTCTTCTATGTTTATGGGCATCTCTTTCTTTAGGTTAGGGAAGTTTTCTTCTATAATTTTGTTGAAGATGTTGCTGACACTTTGAGTTGGGAGTCTTCACTCTCTTCTATACTTATTATTCTTAGGTTTGATCTTTTCATTATGTCCTGGATTTCTTGAATGCTTTGTGTTAGGAACTTTTTGCTCTTGTATTTTCTTTGACTCTCTGTCAATGTCTTCTCTGGCATCTTCTACACCTGAGATTCTCTCTTCCATCTCCTGTATTGTTGGTGATGCTTGCATCTGTGACGCCTACTCTCTTTCCTAAGTTTTCCATCTCCTGGGTTGTTTCCCTTTGTGTCTTCTTTAATGTTTCTGTTTCCATTTTTATATCCTGGATGGTTTTGTTCAATTCCTTCACCTGTTTGATTATGTTTTCTGTATTTTTTAAAGGATTTGTGTTTCTTTTTTAAGGTCCTCTACTTGTTTACCTGTGTATTTCTTTAAGGGATTTATTTATGTCCTCTTAACATCCTCTATTATCTTCATAAGATGAGTCTCAATCTTGCTTTTCAGGTGTGTTGGGGTATCCAGGGCTTGCTGTGGTGGGAGAACTGAGTTCTGGTGTTGCCAAGTAGTATTGGTTTCTGTTGCTTATGTTCTTGCACTTGCCTCTCACCATCTGGTCATCTCTAGTGGTCACTGGCCTCACTGGAGCCTGTCCTTCCTGCGAGCCTGTGATGCTGTGATCCTATGTTTCTGTGCTCCTGTGATCCTGGATGTGTCAGAACTCCTGAGGATGAAGCTGCATCTGTGTGGGCTGAGTGGGTATTGATGCAGAGCACAGTCTCCACTCTGGGCACAGGTGCAAACTGGAAGGAGCATGAGACTATGACTGGGTATCTGGGGTCCTGGTTATACCAGGTATTGGGGGCAGGGTTTTGGGGTCTCGCCTCTGATCCTGAGTGTGGCAGAACACCTAGGGGGTCAAGCTAGAACCGCATGTGAGCTGAGTGGGCGGGGATGCAGAGTGCAGGCTCTGCTCTGAGCATAGTTGCCCATAGAAGGAAGTGTGACTTGTTTTTAAATATCCACCATTTTCTATCACTTCATCAAGGCAGGATATCTCAGTGAGACACTCCACCCAACTTTTCCAATTTGAGCCCCCACAAAATGATATATATAGCTCCGTGTCACACAGGTTCAAATGGATATGTACACTTGAGCATGTTTAGCCTGCCAGTGCTCCCTGAATCAAAAGGTTAAAGCTCAATATTAAAGAGGCAAAGTTAGGCCAGGTTGTTTTTGTTCTCAGTAAAAATAATTACTGTGCAAAATGCATTGGTGTCATCTGTTGTGGTTCACCTGTTTCTCCCTGGCTTGTCTGTTCCCAAGTGAAAACATGTGCCCCTGCACAGCTAAGGCAGTCAACCAAGGGTTTACTGGGTTGCCCTAACCATCTGGAGATAAATTGATTTTTACTTCAAAGTCATGACTGCTGAGCTTACATATTTCCTAGAAATTGAAAGAAGAAAATTTAGCCCACTTTAAAGAGAAAAATGTCACTTCCTGATTCTGCTTGCATTTGAAAACATTACTGTAGGACATGGGTGTCTCTTCTGACCTCCCATAATCCTCCACACATCTAGTACAATATTCAGTCCAGATTGTTCACATGAAATATTTTATTAGTGAGTTCATAAATGATCTATTTTCCTGAAACAAAACAAAACAAAGCAGAATTCTACTAGGTATGGTATAGAAGCCTATGATCCTAACCCTCAGGTAGCTGAGGCAGGAGGATCATGAGTTTTAGGCCAGCCTAAACTACAAAGTGAATAAGTGAATCCTGCCTAAAACATAATAGAAATAAGTAAATTTAAAGATAAATAATCCTCAGTAGTAATAATCCTCAGATTCTGAGCTTTCAAAATGTACTTAGCTCTTCCTTCACTACCTCTTCACTACCTCCCTTATGGAAATGGCACTTGACTATCAAAACTCTTTTCACAGGCTTCCATTTTCCCAGAAGTGTGATAGTTTCTGTCTGTTCTATTTAGAAGACATGCATCTTTGCTTACATATAAAGGAAGGACTGCCATGGTGAGAGACAGCACTGGAAAACATATATAAAAGCTCTCACTAAGGGAGTTGTTGTAAAATTAGCAAAACAGTGAACAAAGATACTCATGAGTAAATAATATAAAATTGGAGTTCAACACAATGCAGAGAAGTTGCTGAATCATAAAATAATTACTCTAATCAGAGGAAAAATGCTATAAAAACTAACAAAGGAGAGAAGTTTATTGTTAATTGGAAGTGAAGGTTGAAAAATAGACAATATTTGAGCAGCAACTTAAAACATGTACATACAAATAACATTACATGGACTGAGCAGGTTGTATCTCTTTATTTAAGAATATATATATATATATATATATATTCATGTGTATGTGTGTGAGCATGAGCATGTGCATGTGCTTGTTATTGTGTGTGTTTAAAAAAGGAAAAGGAAAAGTCCCCAGGGTTGGAAAGATTTCCTCGTGTTTAAGAGCATTTGTTGCTCTTACAGAAGTCCTGGTTTCAATTTTCAGCATGCACTTTTTGGTTTATGACCATCTGCAAATTCAGTCTGAGTTAATCTGATGCATCTTCTGACTTCCTCAGGTACCAGTTACATACGTAGTGCAATGACATAGGTGCAGGCAAAATACTTCTACATATAAATAATAAAATTAACACATTAATTGTTTTTTAAAGAAGAAGCCATGCCTTTGAATGAATTTTCAAAAAATTAAATAATACAAACTGTGAGCTTCAAGAGATGCAAAAAAAAGAGCCTCTAATGTTGCAAGAAGGATACTGGCCTTAAAAAAAGATGAGTCAGAGGAGGTTAGCAGGTATATGGTTCAAAATAAAGCAATGTATCTGTAGTAAGGGAAGGATTCTATAGGATCAGAAGATGAAAATGAGACCTAGAGGGAGGTAAGAGAAGCCTTGCAAAAATGATGTAGCCAGGACAGTGCAAGCAATATCAGATGCTGACAGATTTCAACCCAGAAGGGAGTTGAATGGCTTATTAGAGTTCGTGGTGAATTCCTTCTTGTTGAACTAATACAGAAGCCAAAAAAATACTGCCTTTTCCCACAAAATTATCCAAAAAAGATGGTGTATCAGCATGAGTTCCCCCTGTGTGCCCACAGCACTCTGAATCAACAGTTAGTTGTACCATCTTGTTACAACTACTTCTTTAAATCAGCATCATACCAGCCTATTCATAAACTCCATGCAAGGAAATATAATGCTTGCCTCTCACATTGTTCGCTTGACAATGAGATGATGCTTGCCTACCTTCTTGTTACCTTGATAGTGTCCCTTGATAGACTCTCCATGTTCAATGATGATGCCTCTCCCTGTACCATGACTTATCATCATGGAATACCCTTTCCTCAGCTAAGCTACGAGCGCAGTGTCAATAGCTTTCTGAAGGACAGTTTCAACCACTGAGTTTTCTAACTCTACACTGGAAGAGGGTATACATTTGATATCTTGTGTCTATATTTGGCTCTCTCACTTTTTTCATTAATTCTGTGACATTTCTTTATTGAGGGAAGTTCTCAACAGATACTCTAGACTAGCCCCAAACTCGGGGTCCTCCTGACCTTGTCTTCCAAGTGCTAGGACTGCATGCATGCCCTGTCAGGTTTTGGCTGAAACTCTATTTGTTTTTAAATGCCCCAGTATTTCCACTTGTTAAGGTTGCCTGATATACTAATTCTTCAGAATGGTATGTTTTCAGTAATCCTCAATAATTTCAAAATGTTATATATTTCAAAGTGTCTTTAAAACCACCAAATTATGCATCTATTTTTGAGTACCTCTGCTGTCATGAGCAAAGAGACTGATATAACCTAATATTCTTCCTTCTTTGCCATGATGACCAGGACACCTGCAAATCTAACTGTCAAACATTTCTCAATACGTTAACCTTACTCCTTCGCTTCAGATCTCTGGCTTTATGTTAATCATTTCCATTAATACCTGTAAGTTTACTTTAAATTGTCTTAAAACTTCCACATGCAATTTATAAACACATGCATGGAATGCTGAGAGCATCTTTGTATCTCCGAAATGTTCTCTACCCAACCTTTCCCTCAGATGCTTCATTCTTTCCAACAGTCAGCCTTCGTAATATGCCAAGCACACAGCTCAAAAAAAGGTCTTCTTAGATGAAAGTATGGATTAGCAACATAAACACTCACAAGGATTTTATACAGGAAGCCTAAACCTGTCTCTGTTATTCCCCCAAGTCTTCGTGATTGTTTTGCCTTGAGTTCATTTTAGTATTCTAAATTATGGATCAGAAAAGTCCACAAGGACTATAAACTCTATAATAAAAGAGTTTAAGACTCTATAAGTAGTAAAGAATGTTAGACTGTATGAACTATGATGTGCTTACTGAAGCTACTCATTTCTACCCTTATAGAAAACAGCTACATGAGCCAATGTTCGTGGTCATTTCAATAAAACACTGACTAAAATAGGAGATTGCCAGATTTAACCCTGGGCCATATTTCAGCAATCTTGCTCCAAGCCTATCAGCCTTTTACTGTGTCGTCTTAGCAAAATGTCACGTTGTGACTGAAGTCTAATGTCCATGAAGTTCATGAAGTTAGCCCCAGCAAAACTGAAGTCTCTTGAGTTAAGGGGACAGACGGTCTCTCCTCAAAAGGTAGCTTAGTTCAGTCTTTTGTTGACTCCTCTCAAGTACACCATATTTAAATAAAACAGCAACAGCTTTTTATTACACATTAGCAATTCAAGACAATTATAGATACTAAATCATCTTCATTTTATTCTAGATCTATTTGTATCCTCATAACCAGTAGTGACTTTAGATCTCACAGTCGTAACTGAGCTTAGATAGATGGCTCAGGCAAGGCACCAGAAAAATAGTCCTCAAACCAGCACTTCCCAATCACATGATGCTATAGACTACTTTATTCCTCTTCTCTTTGCGCATCTGCATAGTACAACAGTAGGATTGCTACCCAAGGATACCTAGGATGTTCTTTCTTAGTCATTATACCAGTTTGTCAAATGCTACCAAGATACTCTGAAGTGCTTTTCCAAACATGGCTTTCCTGATGCCAACCTGAGCATCTGCTTCAGCAGCCTTTGAAGGTTTTAAAGTTTACTCTTCTCCTAGTGATGCTGATGCCGATGGTGCTGAGTTAGAAACCACCCCCTAAAAGCTCCCACGTTGTATGATGGAGTTTTCCAAGCTCATACTATTAGGAGGTAATGAAAGGTAGGGAAGATACAACTCTCTATTTCAAAATGAGTTTTACTCATCAAAGGATGGGAAATTAGCTTGGTTTAAAACACTATCATGTACTGGAACCACATCTTAGCAACTAACACTACATTAAAGGAAACCAATGGACAATCTCACTAAGACATGCTAGAACGGAGTGCTGCTAGGCAGTTAAGCAAGGAAGATGCCATAGGAAAAGCAAAAGAGACAGAAATGCCATCACACAATTCTTTTGTATACCCAGCCTTCTAGAACTTTCTTGCTCCATAGCCACCAGATCAAGTTGATCAATTACTGAGGCTCGGTTATTTATGGACCTAGACTTAAATCATGTGAATAGGATGTAAAGATGAGGAAAGCAAGAACATAAGGAATGGCTTTAGGACTCTAGCATCTCACATATGCTCATGCACTTGTCAGTAAGTAGATTCAGGCAGATAATTAAATCATTAGGTGATGTGGCCTGGAATCTAGAGAGTGTGTTAGCAGGCTGCAAGACAGAGGCAGGTTTTGCTGAGAAGATGGAGCCAGATAGCCACAGTTCAGAGAGATTTGAAAGACAGACAGAGGCATATCAAGGTGAGAGAAACATTCAAAGAAGCATGAATGGGTTTAGCATAGTATCAGCAAAGAGAGCTAGAGAACAGACAGAAGGAAGAAGAATCCTGCTTCTGTCCCTTCCCTTATGAGCAAAAATCATCATTCTATTTTGATTTTGAGAAAGGGGTGTGTGTGTGTGTGTGTGTGTGTGTGTGTGTGTGTGTGTGTGTGTGTACAATGGAGGCTACTAGTCGACTTCTAGTGTTATCCCTCAAGATCCACTGCCCTTGTTTCTTGAGATAGAGTCTCTCAGCAATCTCGAAACTCCCTAATTAGGCTACATTGACTGATCAGCAAATCTACCTGTCCTTGTCTCCCGAACACACGCTACAGCACCCAGCATTTATATATGGGCTTTGGAGAACACACTTAGTTCCTCATGCTTGATCACTGAGTGAGTTCTCAAACCCTTCATTTCATTGTCTTCATTTCAATTGTCACGTCATTTCAATGTCTTCATTTACTTCCTTGTGAAATAAATAGTGTGGGCTAAAAAATCACAAGGCTTCCTATTTCGTGTATCAAATTTCTGGGCCTTATAAAGCAATCAGCTAGACTGAGCCTTTCTACTGGGCCTTTCTCCATTCTAGCCAAGTTCTGCATTTTCTTTTTTTCTTTTTTTTTTTTTTTTTTGCATGTTAAATTTCTTGTCCAGTTTAACGTCCAAGAAGGATTGGAAAATAACTCAATAAGGAACCCGTAGGATCCTTTCATTTGCACCTCGTGTGACTTAAGTAGAAATAGAAGGGAGCCCACTATCCCAAGGAGTTGGCTACTCAGTTGTCTGGACCAGATCTTGAAGAACACAAAAACCATAGAGGAGTTGAGGACAATGGGAGTAGGGAATAGGGCGCCTCCAAAATTTCACAAGCAGAGGATGCAACCGCAAACAAAGTGAAGTTGGGCCCACAAACTGTTACTGACTGATCTGAAAATCTCAACTGTTCAGAAGGTTCTAAGAACAAAGGGTGATTTTCCCCCTTGTCAGCCCTCCCTCCTAGGACAATGTACATTATGCAAAACTATAAGTATAAGACAAACATTTTTTTCCACTGACTCCTCAGCCCCACGGGACTTCAGGAAGACCTGAACTTTAAGCGAAGCCTTTTTATTTTTCAACACCCACAGCTTCCATTCAGCAATCACAAGTTTTCCACTTTGATCAAAGGGGCTAAATAGAGAGGGCCAAGGTAGCAGCCGGTTCTCAGCAGCTCTGGGTAGATTGCCACCCACTCCTTGTCCTTACCCAGCAAAGGACAAGGCCTTCTCCCCGAGTCAAACAAGTGTACCCACCAAAACACTAGCTTGCCTCGCCCTATCTAAACCAGCAGGACAAGGGAATAACAACAAATCTGTCTTCCAAACCCCAGACTCAGCTTCCTTGACAACCAGATGGAGACACTGCCTTCAAAGAAGATATTCACCAGTTCATCCCCCACCGCCTCTCCCACCTCTGTGGATTTTCATTTTATGAACTCACCAAAGAGGGCCTCTAGACCATCTCCTAAGTCTAAGCTGCCTTGCCGGATACTCAAATAGAGAGCTACACAGATCCAGAAAGGTGAATAATCCAAGCTTGGCTTTGGATGTGGCATTTTGCTGGAGCTTCTGGCATCTCCTATGACCTGCAGAGATAGACTACAGCCAACAGAGAAGGGTGCTGTCAATCTCAGGGGAAATAGCAGACAAGGTTTTGAAGGCCACATCTGGTGACAGCCACACAGCAGCGATAAGTGCTTATAGAGGTATTCTCAAATAAAGATCATTCACATTCACAGCTATGATCCGGCTCTGGGTCCCAGGGATCTATTTATTATATGAAATTCCAGACGTGGCCCAGAGGGCAACTTGAGCTGTTTAACAGGAATTGTCCGACAACAGCTGCCAAGCCTATTCCCATTCAGGAAGCCCTCTTACGTCATCCTGTTTGATCTTCCCCATGACTGCAAGGCAAAGGGGGGTTAAAGCAAGGGCTGTGTTGACTGATTCAAGGAGCAAAGCTGAGAAGACGATGGCTAAGACGGAGCATGAGGTTTTTCAGCCTGTCAGGGAAGAGTCCTGCTGGCTTTCGGAGCCAGGCTGGTTTGGATACACCACCAAGTTCTTCCACTAGATTAGCAAACGAAGATTTGACTGAGAACGGTTTTATGCTTGCTGGGCCTCGTTTTCCTATACTGAAAAGGAGAAATATTACTTGCCTCTGAGGCTGGTGATGAGTGTAAAGTCAGCCTCTAGGCCAAGTTCCCAAGACTGTACCTGAGCCTGAATGTTGGTTTCATCACAAATACCTGGAGCACTATTTGCTCACCCACACACCCTACAGACACTTCACACGCACCTTCCTCAGCACTCGGCCTCCCCTCCCTCACTAATTTCTTCCCCTGGTATGAACTTTATGACAAGACAGTCTCTCTTCAGCCAATTTAACAGCCCCTGAAATCACACTGTAAGTGATTTAGGAGCTTTAGTTCAGAAGCAAATTATTTCCAAATTCCAGTTCTCTCACCATGTCTTTGAAACTGTCCTCAAATTTCCTAGTGCCACAACCTTGTCTCCAGGTAAGTAAATGCCCACATAGTAGGCTCTTCTTGCCCAAGAATGGGTGTATTTCCAGTTTAGAGCAGGCTGTGATTGTCTGACAACCCCAACAGTCATTGTACTGCTGAAAAACGACTGCCGTCTCCGGGAACCCAGCAAAGAGACTAATCTGGAAGCTTTCGGGGCCACCAGCACGGATCATGCAGTGTGCAGGGTCCCCGCGGGAAGGCGTTCTGTGGCTGAAGCTAAAGGAAACAGAAGTGGTTGGTGTACACACATGCGGAACTGTCTCCTTCCTACCACCCTCTGACATCAACCTTCGTCTCTTGCTACAATTTCTCTGCACTCAAATTAATCCCGGACGATGAAAAATGAACCTCTCCCCCACCCTTGCAGCCACCCTTCGCCTCACGCCCCCAGAGAAGAGTTTCTCCATCCGGCAACTGGTGAAGGCTTTTTTCCAAGTCACATGATCCAGGATGCAGGGGAAAATCCTTCTTGGAACAGAGCTGGGTGCAGAATCGAATCAGATGAGGAGAGATAAGGTGTGATGTGGGACAGACTATATAAAGCATGGAGCCAGGGCTGCAACAAGCACGCAGCCGTGGGGCCCCTTCCCCTGACCCAGCCATGCAGGTGCCGCCCGGCTCGGCAGACAGCCTCTGGAGAAGCACGAGGCCCTGGAGAAGCCGCAGCTACTTCTACCTCAGCACCATCGCACTGGTGTGCCTTGTCGTGGCACTGGCTATCATTCTGGTCCTGGTAGTCCAGAAAAAGGTGAGTAAACATCTTTTCTCTGCTTTCCTTCTCTTATTTATAATTTACATCCTCTAGAGGAACAGCTCTGGGAGCTAATGAATAAGTTAACTGGAAGCAAAAAAACATTTAAAAAATGAAAATAAGTAAAACTATGCATATATAGAGATATTATATCAGAGAAACGGGGAGAGGAGAAATAAAAATGAACTTTGTGTACTAATTTAGAATTTTTTTTAAGAGTACTATAAACGGACATGAGCTCAAAATTTTCCAGATGTACTTGAGCCAAAAGAGAAGTGAGGAACTACTGATCTTGAGAAATTAAGATTTAAGCCCAGATGGGTCCCAGCCTCACGGTATGGAGGGAAGACGACATAGGGAGCCCTGCTAGAATAAGTAGTTACCAGCTCGGGAAGGCACTCAGCGCAATTCTAAGGCTATGTCCTCCATCCCCACTCCCAGGGTTTCTGAGGCCTCTCTATTAACAAGTCTGTTGTTGTTGTTTGTTTGTTTGTTTGTTTGTTTGTTTGTTGTTTGTTGGCTTGTTTTTAGTGAGGGACTACTTTTTAAAAACTGTGATATTTGAGAGAGAGAGAGAGAGAGAGAGAGAGAGAGAGAGAAGCCAAGGCTTCCCAGAGCTCTGGTATTTCAAGGTTAAAACCCACAAAAGAAATCGAAAGCTTCCTCACAAGCCACTGACTTTGAAGAGCTCAGGGTGTTGAAAAAGTAGCAATGTTTTTGTCAGCTCTACCCTCTGAGAGGCACACCTGACATGCGAGGCCACACCGTCTGGGGAGAGTGACTTTGTTTGAAACGGGGTTAAGATGGAAGGGTTGGAGGAGAAAGCCAAACTGGTTTAGGAAAGCAATCGTTGAGAGAGAGAACTCTCACACGCTGTCTGGAAAGCACTGTACGGTCAGCTCGCATGACTCACAAGCTCAGGATGAGATCCAGGCATGGTGATTTGGACACCGTATGAAACGCACCCAACACCCTGCCCAAGTGCGAACAGGCCTACTTTTGTTTCATAATTCTCACAAGCCATATTATTATCACTCAGGGTTTTTTTTTTTTTTCTTCTTCTTCTTCTTTCTTGGCTTTCTTTCAGTTGCCCTAGACCACAGGCTCTGCAGCTTACTAGTTGCTGAGAGAA
Source organism: Rattus rattus (assembly GCF_011064425.1). NCBI lineage: Eukaryota > Metazoa > Chordata > Mammalia > Rodentia > Muridae > Rattus > Rattus rattus. Next base: position 89,738,240 of record NC_046154.1, read on the forward strand.
AGCTAGAGTCTTACAAGTATCATCAAGTATTGACATTTAAATAAAGCTCTGAAGCCTCTTCCTCCTGGGGAGTGGTGAAGGAAGTTATTCACACTTGGCCTTCAGAGCTCATGGGACTCAACATTCAATGGATGATTTGCATCTGCTGCGAATGACTCTTAGGCAAAACTTTGGGCACCTTCTCTCTACTTTTCTCTGTCACTGTGATTTTGCCATGCACCAGAAATGTGCTGTTTTGCAGCAATGGCCAGATAAGGAAGATTGGAGTGGCCTTGTCAGTTGAAGGACACAGGCAGAACTGTTGGGTGTGGGAGAGAAGCCAAGATGGGGAGGGTTGATGATGGCACCATGTAGAACCAATTCAAATCCGTTGTTGAAATGATTCCTCCCGGGAAACCTGGACAGGCTTCTGCCCTGTTTCTGCAGATACAGAAAATGAGGTGCAGGCAGGGGACAGGGCTTGAGGTCAAGCACCTTGAGCAAGTTGTACAGTGGAGGGATGCTTAGTGGCTCTTGGATACTCTGTGAGAAGGCTGTTCCCTTCTCCTTCGCTTGCCCTGATGGTAGCAGAAGCATGGAGAACCTTAGCTCCCATTCTCTCAGAGATTTGTCCTCTTGTATCTGTTGATCTGGCTTACCTCAGTGCCTGGGTATAGAATGGTGCACAGTCTGTCTCTGAGCTGTGATTTCTTTGTCCGATACTTGCTCTCCAGCTAGGGCTTTCCATTTTAATAGCTATGCTATTAAGAATCTAATGCTCTTCACATATCTTTTCTAGTACATTATCAGGCATTAACTGTGTCAAGAACTGGGGAGATGTGAGTCCCCTGGGCCTGGGTTATCCAGAGTACATCCTGTAGGAAGAGAGATGGGGACTGCTACAAGCAGGTGAACTTAGCAACTGAAGAGGTTCGGTGGGAATCTGTCAAAGAACCCAAAGGAAAGGTCTGAGGAGCTCAGACTCACATCTTAGTTTAACACTGGAAAGGGCAATGAAAACGTGGCATCCTCCATGTACCACCGGGATCCGGTGGGGAACTGTGAGATTTACCCTACTGCCCGATGTAGGACCACCTTGAGACCACTGTGAAGAAGTGTTTCCCCAGCAGACTGCAGAAAAACATCACTGGAAACTACAGTATCTGGTCCTAGTGAGAAATAGGAATAATTTTTCAAGAAATGGAAGAGATGAGAAGAAAAGTCCCCACTGGAAAACCACAGAGATGAGAAAAGAGATAAGAGAAGGAACAGTTAATCATGTGAGGAAAGTCAGCCAGGATCCTTGAGACTGACTAGAGGAACAAATAACTCCAAAGTGAAAACTCCATAGTGGAGACAAAAGGGAAACTGAGGTATCATTTACTGTTATAGGCACTCATATATAACCCTAACCAAAATTTTGAGCCAAATCCCCCCACCCTTGAGTTATTTATATAGCTCTCTAGTGATGTCTTTAAAGCCTTCTGAGATAAAATATTTTTGTTTACATTTAAAGCAACAATATTTAGTATGAAATATGTTTACATTGTTTGGCAAAACAAACCAACAAATAAGGGGACTTCATGTCTTGTCCTCCCAGCAACAGCCTGAATTTACTGAGAAGGTCACTGTGAACTGATTCCTGTGTGTTCTTATATAAATCTGAGTGTCTACAAATCCATAGTGCCCAGATTTCACTATTACGTCCGCGTTAAGAGTGCTGTAGCATAGAGATCCTTCCTTGTCTGTCTGTAGAAGTCTGCTTTGTGCCACTGTAGAGTCCTATCTGATTCTTTTGTGCCGATGCCTTATGATTTACCTGTGCCTTGTAGGAACCCTGTTATATTTCTCTCTAGGACATTTTACCCTTTGTGCATGTTTACAAATAGGTATGTGCATATGAAGCCCTAGAAATGGGAATAGAATGTGCATCGTTTCACTTGAATGAATGCTGTCTATCAGCCTCCAAAGAGATGGTACCATCTTGAGGCAGGGAAAGTCTACCATCAAAGGCACAGCTCTTCAGGTCACTATGGGAAGAAAGAAAGGTTGAGTAACTCAAGCACGTACACACTTTCCCCATAGCTTTGGAAAGACTGTAATGATGAACAGTCTGCATGCAGAGCAAAGTGAAAGGAAAAAATATAATAGAGCTTCTCTTATCCCACCCTGGGAAAGGAGAATCCATGATGCCCCTGGTTTCCCAGGCACTGTGTTCACAGAGAAGTGTTTGCACTATCAGGAAGGCTCTGGGCCCTCAACCATAGTCATGTCTTGGCTTCCTAAGCAAGGACGCTGGGCTTACCGAGGCCTAGGAATGGACACAAACACAGCCCACAGTGGTATAGCAAGGTCTCAGCTTGCTTGATTTTCAAATATTGAAACCATTTCTAGAAAGAGAAAACAGAGCCTACCTTTCTCTGTCTGCTGGTAAGGATAGTATAGGATCGAAGCTGTTTAGGAGGAGCCTGGGTCACTGTCCTCTTCTTAAGGGACTCCCTGGGTCTGGAGTTCATTATATTTAATAATTTGTTCAATTAATTAATCTAATGAATTACGTTTTCCCAAAGAACTGAGATTTTTTTTTACTAAGGAGCAAGCACTCTGCAGGGCTTTGAAGGAAAGACTCACATGCATTGTGTGGGACCCATTCTGGGAGCTCTCCCAACTTAAGAAAGTGAAGCCCATGAAACTGAGCTTCAGGAAGATAGGAGAATGAGCCACCTCTGGTTAGGGTAGGAAGAGTTTGAGGGAGTAACTAGAATGTAAGCTGAATCTGAGAAAATCTAGAAACTGCATTTTAAGTTTTAAAAAAAATGATATGATAAAGCCCATATAACCTTCCTCTAAATCGGTCAAGTATCCTTCACATTCATGCTGCCTCTGTGTATATATAAAGGCAAGTGTAGGCAGTATGGCTTCACTCATCCATACTCTGCTGTCCATCTCTATCCACCACAACACTGTTACTATAGCCGAGAGTTCACAGTAACTCAACAATATTGCCTAATAACATACAATCACATACAGTCCGTGTTTCATTTCCCCATGTCTTCTGTGGCTGTGTTTTTTAAATCATTATTTGGGGGTCTAGGGTCATATACCAGAGCAGACCAAGACATACCAGGAAGTGAGACTAGATGACAACATTCACTGATATAGGAGGTCCAGAAGACAAAGTACCAAATCCATCTTTAGAGCAGGAAGAGTTCTTAATCTCACATCTGACAAGAGCTTCCTGCAGCGACCTTCCAAGACTATAGACCTACTTGCCTTTTGCATTATGTCTTGAAGCCAGTGCTATTCAAAGAATAGTTGGTGAACCAGACATGATGTCATGGCCAGAAGACTGACATATATATTTTTTTTTCCAAGTGAGAGAAGCAACAACTGTTTACACCACTGTTCTCCAAATCCCAGACCTGCCAGACCAGGAGTTCCTAATAAATATACTTTCCCTGGGGGTCTCATATGGCTGCCATTCCCTCTTCCATTTGTGCCTTGAGAGAACATACTGCTGTTTTGTTTACTTTAATCTAAAGAGACAATGCTACGGAGTCATTGGCCTTCACAGATAGTATGGCCAACTTTCTTATCTCTGGGATCTTTTGTAATGATTAAATTATTTCTCTGTGTTTTAGACAACTCTTAATTCTTGAAGTCCATTTAAAGACCAATACAGTAAGGCCCAAGGTAACTTGAATTAAGTGTTTAATCATCTTAGCTTAAAGATAATAGAGATCTCCATGTGCCATGAGCCATCTTCTAAGAATAGATAAGAATTCTCCATAGATGTTCCACACTTTAGTTGTTAGTAACAGAGGACTTTGTCTGAAAAGCAAATATGGGAACTTACACACACTTGTTCCGTATCCTCCGCATCATTGCTCTGAAAGCAAACAAACCTTTCGGGGAATTATGACAAACTAAACACATTATAGGGCCCAAAGCAGTCCGTGTCAAATAGCTACTATTTTCAAACAAGGGTATGTCATTTACATGCCATATCTTGTTACGACTGCAACAGCCCAGAGTAGGAATTGTTGGCCAGAGCTCTACTTGTAGTAATTAAGGGAGAGAAAAATACAGTTCTAGGCTAATGATTGGGTTGGGGGTCATTTAACCTGGAGAAAAACAGACCACACACGGCCATTCTTTTCATTACACAGAAAGAACTCCAATACTGTTGGAATGTTCATCAGATGTCCATAGAGACTGAAAGAAAGAGAAAGTATACTTAAGGAAATGAAGCAGGGTTTGGTAACCATGGTGATTGTTTTTCCAGAGCTACTATGGAGATGATATGACAGCCTGAGGGAAGCCATTTGTTTGCATCTAGGTCAAGCCTGTGTCCTACCTTACTCAAAGCCAAGTCATTGAACAGGATAGTTCTCATTTTGCCCAGCCAAGGTCTCAAATTCCCCCAGCAAGGTTTATTAAAACAGTTTACAGACAGCACTCAGTATAGTGCCTCGGGTCAAAACAATCTGACAAATTCTAACCGTCATCATCGTGTCTCATAAATGCAAGCAGTCATCATGTCCTTAGGACTTGCTTCTCCATTCTCAAATTCAAGGGCTGTTTGACAATGAACTGCTCTGTCCTTGGCCAAGTGGAAAGTTCACTGAAGAATTTTAGTCAAGAATTGGCCCTAGACTCTAGTGTCTTGGCATCCTTCCTTACAAAACCATCAACTTGATGGATGGTCTATAAGACTTCGCGTTCTTCAACATAGGAACAGTCAGACTTCCATCCTGAATACCCTGGACTGTACATAGAAGATGAAGCTGCTGGATCTGCTGCCAGTGCTTTTGGCACTGGAGAGATAGAACTCTCAGTTGACAGGCAAAACCAAGGCTTTCCCTTCTATGACCCCACCCCATTACATATACTTAAGTTGTCCTCCCAGATAAGGATAGATACCTCTTCTATCCTTAATGGTCAAAGGTTTTCTGGAAGCCAGGAGTATCACCATCACCTGAGAACCTGTGAGAGATAATGGCAACCCAAGCTCTACCCAAACCTGCTGCAGCCTGAGACCCTCAGCATTCAAGCTTCAGAAATTCTCTCTTTAAGCACTGTGATTCTTTCATGGTGTATGCTATACTCACTTTTCTGATTCCATATTTATTTGTGGTCTTTAAATGGCTGTTTTAACGGACCAGGTCCACTGCATATCTTTTAATGAGTGACACAATGCACGTTATAGATGATCCAAGGCTGAATGAGTAATTCTCTAGCATTTCTGCCACTGGGATGGCTTCACTGGTGTTGCTCTTCTGCTAGTCACTCTGATGTTTGAGTAGATATGGGTCTCTTGGTACATTCAATCCTGTTAGACTTCATCTAAATGGGAATGCCTTTCTTTGTGTGTTTGTACATCATGCTAATCGAAAGTCACGCTTGGCATTAAGACAGCTGCTTAATACGTTCTTGAAGTGCTGGCTGTTGTCTCACAGAAGCAACATAAAGGGGAATTTTGTGATGTCAGGTTTTCCTAAGAATCATATGGTAATCATTCAATCATAGATGTAAAGCACCATTACACACGTTTAGAATATTCAGGAAATAAGGCAACACAGTGGGAAAACAAGCAGAGGGGAAAGTATCTTCCAAATTAATTTCTCAGTTTTTTAGGGGAAACCCTAAAAACTGAGGCCCAAACATAGACTTTCTCCAGATTAGTGTGACACCAAAGCTTATATTCTCAGGGCCTTCGGAGCTGTATTCGTGAATGCCACCTCTTGGGTTGCAAAAAAAAATACCTATTTCACAGATAACAATGTCCACAGAAGGAGAATGACAGAGCTCTTGGGAAAATAACTTAAAATGATACCTCCGGATAGTCATCAGCTCTTGCACTGAACACTAAAAAAGTCAGATATGGTTAGTTGTCAACTTTCAGCCTTGGTAGACATTAGGAAACTACTTTTCCCATGAAAATATTCACCCTTTTCTAGTGTTTATATTTATCTCAATTAAGTGTACCAGAGGTGACTGTGACTTATACAGGCCAAAAGGCAAATGTGGCATTCTATTCCTTGTAGAAGGCCACTTACATGCCTCTCTAAGCTGATGTGTGAAGTAAGGGACAGTGGAAAGCTAGTCTCTGAGGAATCTTTTGGAAACCAGTGCCCCTCCATCTCTATGGCCACCTTCACAGAACACACTAACTACTTTTCTCTTTAATCCCCTCTGACTCCCAGCACAGTTTCCTCTTTAGCAGATAATGCTTCTATCAATCTCTTACTCATTTACATAAAAGTCTATGTAGACATTTATAATTATTATATAAATCTTATGGAATATCATGTGACTAAACAAATACACCTTTGTGCTACATATTTATGAATATTTGCAAATTATATCTGGCTATAAGCTTATGATAAATCCATGAGGTCAGAGGCCTGTTTACTTATTTTTTTTTTTTTTGGTTCTTTTTTTCGGAGCTGGGGACCGAACCCAGGGCCTTGCACTTACTAGGCAAGCGCTCTACCACTGAGCTAAATCCCCAACCCCGCCTGTTTACTTATGATACCATACAATGTTTGGAATATAAACACTAATAAAAAAATTCACAGTTTCCAACCACAAGCAAGGTAGAAGGATGTCTTCCAGGTATGTTTACAACACTTTTAGATGAACCAAATGTGTAAAGAAGGAAGTGTGTATATTTATTCACTTCATTGGCTCATATGTCAACTAAAGAGGGGAAAAAAATACTATGTGTGGAGAGTAAGAAAGCTCTTGACTGGAATGCGGAAGCTCCAGCCGTGGTTGCGAGCTACATGAGCTTGTTGTGTATCCGTGGACAAGTCATCTCGTCTTGTTTCTTGTTTGTGAGATGTGGATGGTAACACCTATCTCATGTTTCTGGTAGACAGGTAAGCTGGCATGGATAGGAAGCACACTATCATCGATTAATGAATGAATATTCAAGCTTTAAGGGTCTAAGGGTGGGTGGGTTCTAAATTGCACAGTGCTCTGAGGACTCCCAAGGTGAAAAGGAAGATAAGTTGTTGTACCTCAGTGGTGCCCTCACTCTGCCCTTTTTTCTATTCCCTTTCAGGACTCCACTCCAAAAACAACTGAGTCGGTCCCCCTTAAAGGAGGTAAGAGCTCAGCTTTAGGAATGACTGTGTAGTGAATCATGCAGATGACACCACAGTGTGTGATGCCTATTTATCAAACAGAAACGCTGTCACTCTTTCCAACCAGAGTGGGGCAGAGGGAAGCTGGGGCTGAATGAGACAAGCTGATGCCTCTGGCTCATCTGGGTAACCCCTGATCACTGTGCTAATGCACACAAACCTCCCTCCTGCTTGTCACACTCTCACTAACAACACCATTGCCGTAGCCAAGCTGTGGACCTTGATAGCCTTGAATTTTGAGCCAGAAGCCCTAACCTGAACAAATTTGCCTATGAATCTTGATACCATTTTCCACACAGAAGTCTCTGTTACACATTCATTAAACACGATCATTGTGGTTCTAGATGAGCTAATCAGGGCCAGGTCATAACTGTGTAGCATGACAACCAGCATAAACCAATGGTCAAATAACTGGTCAACCAGACAAAATACCTAATGAAATTTAAGGCCTATGAAAACAGACTTCTTCCCTCTACATTACCAGTCACAGGAGCTTTAACTTATTTCCCCTACTAGTTCCTAAGGGGATATATGCAGAGTTCAGTTAATGTTGAAGATCAAACCCAAGGTCATCTGACTAGTTTTTTCATGGCTCAAAGAAGGAAAACTCAGACAGAGAGACAAAGTGTCTTGCTTTGATCATACAGGCTAAACCAAAAGGTCCTTGACCCTGACTCAGTGTATTCTATTCAAAATATTAATCCCCACCTTAGCTCCACTCACAATTTTCAGAGTCCAGGTACCAAGTACAGCTGCCTAACCACAGAAGTAGGCAAGGAAAGGAAAGAAGATGGGATGGGTGGATCGACCTTCATGGACACTAGGGTAGAGGTGCTGGGCATCTTTGGGTTCAGAGGATATAGAAAAACTGACGCAGCTCCTCACAGCAGCAACACATTTGTAGCTTCTTTCCTTCAGGGCATCCTACTGAAGACTTAGAATGTTCAGGCAAGGAGCCCTAGGCGGACAGCAGCCTTCCGAATCTTTTAAGATTAATGAATAATCTCATTATTGGCCAAAATCACTTAGAGCCTAGTATTTGGTCTTATCTCTTCACTTGTGTAGATAACCAGTTACGCAATAAAAGAACAAGGAAAAGCGTAGGTCACAGACACTGTCTGCAAGGATTTGGATAGTAAATATTCTAGGCTTTGGGTGCCTTGGCTGAAATCAGTCATGCAGTTACCATAATTAGGAGAGCCTGAAAACACACGAATCTATGAGAATGACTACATACCCCTAGACATTATTTACAGAATAAGTAGTACTTGGACTTGGCCCATAGACTGGAATAGCAGACTTGTGTGGTACAGGCAGTATGGGCTTTGGAGTTAGAGATCCTTGCTAGCTTGTTGCGTATGTTCCTGTGGAGCTCTGCAAGGAACAGTTCATACTTATTAAACATAATTCCTCTATCTCTGCTTCCATTGTCCTGCCACCACCTCCACTTAGAGTTTTCTGAATAAGAGTGGAAGTTTTCATTTGGCAAGGGGCAGTAACCACCTCCCATGGACAAAATGTCTATAGTGAAGATAGCCTTGATTAGGTATCAGGACCCTAGCCATACCAACTAGCTGTTCTTTCTTGGTTGTAGAGCACTCCAATCAAAGTTCATCAAGCATAAAGCTCTAACCAATGGGTTACAGTTAGCCCCAGATTACATGGAATAAAAAATAAAGAACAAAGTTGTCCTTTTGCCAACCAATCAGTTACACTTAAGGTGAAAACACTCCAGGAAAGTGCATCCCCCTGTGGTTTGGCGTTAGCCCCTCCCATCACAGGAAGAAAATGATACGAATGTCATTTATTCTGTTTTAATGATCATAAGAGGCAAAATAAAATAAACTCTCCGAGTTACTTCCCAGTTTTTCATTTACGGGAAAAACTTCTTTAGTTCATGAAATCCCCAATTTGGGGAACTATGGATTTGACCATTTACCAGTCATCTCCTCACCTGGCCCTTGACTAGGAATATCAGAACAAGAACTAACAACAACAACAACAACAACAACAACAAAATAACCTCTGTTTTTAATTCAGGGTTTCTACAACCAGATTCTATTTGTCAATGCTGATAATACTCCTCACTGCAAATATTAAATTTGGTCCTACTTCCTTTGGGTTGGTCTGAGGACCAGCCCTGAGAGTTAGCAGTACAGGGGTGAAGGGATAGGATGTTCCCATTAACATTCCATTTGCCCGTAAGTTTCTGAGATCCAAGAGTCAGAGGGACTTGCTAGGGGCTCTACAGGAAACAACAGTAGTGCAAATATGAGACTCCAATGTTTACTCTGTCACCCCTACTTGAGCTTCAAGGAGCCAACACCTTGTTGTGCATGGCCTCACTCTGACTTCTATCACACATCTATACTTGCCTTCACTCCACAAACTGGGGGCCCTGCAATAGAGCGAGGGAGAAAAATAACATCTGAGGCCAAAACCTGGTCCCCACACCAGCAGGCTAGGTCTCTTTAGGAAGATCTCTCCTCTCCAATCACACTGGACTAAACATACTAAATGAGTTAGAGTTGGGGCTAGAAAGAGTGCTTCTTTCACAAGCTTGTAAGTAGGCGAATGCTTCCTGTGCAGCATAAGAGCCTGAGTCAGATCCCCGTCACCCACACAAAAAACTCAGGAGCAGCTGTGTATACCAATAATACAAGCATTGAGAACACAGAAACAGAAAGACCTCTGGCTCTCAGTGGCCAGGCAGCCTAACCAAACTGGAAGGCTCTGGGTTCAGTAAGAAACCTTGTCTTAAGAAATAAGATAGTGGAGATTGGGGATTTAGCTCAGTGGTACAATGCTTGCCTAGGAAGTACAAGGCCCTGGATTCAGTCCTCAGCTCCGAAGAAAAAGAAAAGACCAAATAACAACAACAACAACAAAAACAGGTTAAGAAATATAGCAAGCAATTGAAGAAGACACCCTATGTTGACCTCTGACACACATAAACACACATGAACACGTATAAATACATGTACACACACACACTATCTATCTATCTATCTATCTATCTATCTATCTATCTATCTATCTATCTATCTATCTACAGCAGAGTTCTTTGACACTTCCTGAGAGTAGAGTTCTCTTGCCCTCTATATAAAGACAGAAAGAAATAGCCTGACAATTGTCTGAAGAAATTCTGAAGCCGCAAACTAATCCTAAGTCAACACAAGAAACAAATTGTCCTTTTGGAAAAGGAAAGAAGCAGGCAGGGAAAGCAAGAACACTGTTGCAAGACATCCCAGGTAGGGCAAACCTACTTTCCAGAAATTCCTGGGAGAAAGTCCTGGGTGGGGGTGGGGGACATGAGATTTGTCACAAGGGCAGAAGCCACCAGGATGGGAGCCCTGTGCCATGACAGCTGTTGTAACCAGGAAGCCAGCACTGACCAGAGCCTGGGATGCAGGGCTCTGCACACATGCCGAGGTAGTAGCCCAGCACAGGATATCCTTAGCTACAGGGAAACCACAGCAAACCACACCCATGTTAGCAATGAGCTCTAACACAAACCTGTCACAAACCTGTCATTCCTGGCCAGAATAGGCCTGTCAACTGCCAACTTGCACTCACTCCACTATCCTCGAGACTTGTTAGCCATTCGGTGGGATCCATGGACAAGCGGGAAGGCTGGGAGGCAAGCCTGTCCAGTCTGCTTCCTGCTGGGTTTTATTCTCTCTTCTAGCAGAGAGAGGTAACATGCCTCCTGCAGGGAGCCACAGGAACATGAAATGGAACAAAATTATACCTTCATTTTCCCACTTGGCTGGACCTCAGAGCATTATCCACCTGGTCCATTTTATTCTTCCATCTTCTATGGAATGATCTACCTCCTCCACATGCAGCTTGGAGCCAAGGTTCCTGCATCCTCTCGTCATTTCTTACTCTAATGTTTTGCTGCCACTGAACTTTGACTCTCTAATGTTACTCATGCTCTGGGTTCATTTGTCCAAATCTCAGATTACAGCCCTCTTCCCTGGATTTCCTAGGAGTTCCAACTGGTGCCCTGAGTCTACTTTTCCCCCTGCAGACCCCACCAGGCACCATTGCACGTGGAGCTGCTCTGGTAGGAGTGAAACTTAGCCAGGGCTGGTAGGTTAGGCAGGGTCTCAGTCTAAGTGAGTTTAGGAGAAACAGCCTTCTGCAGAGACAGTTCTAAGTGTAGTGGCTCCCTTTATTGAGGAAAATCAAGGGCTATATAACCGTTGGGGAATGGGTAGGGGCTTGAAGGGACGAGTGTACATCTTTGGCTGGGGCTGAGGTGCTGTGGAATGCTTCGTTTGCATAAAGAGGAACTCCAGGTGCTTGTAGGACATGTCCTTATATGGTGAGATGAAGTTTAACCTATGATCTGGACAGCAGGCTTTGTGACTGACTCCCTCAAGGTGGAGGTGGGGGTGGTAACGCTTACATGTGCCTGGACATGCAGCCCCAGAGCAAGGAGGAAGCAGTCCTACTACTGCCATTCTCAGGACAAGATTTTCAGGGTTTGGACACAACTCAACTTCACTCTTGCTCTGGACCAGCTCCCCTGATTTCCAGCCTCACACCCAACAAAACCTCGAACCTTTGTATAGCAGTATCTATGAAAGGGTGTAAGACTTATAGAAATACTCTCATGGAAGTATGGTATAGTACAGTGTCTCCCAGTATGTGGTGAAGACTTCTAGGAGGGCTCTGTCTTGTAAAAACTGAAGCTATTCCAGCCATTAGAAACTTCTCAAAGTCTAGCATACTCTATCACTAAGTTCTGGAACAGAGAGGGCTACTGGTGCTTTGGCACTGGCTTGAGGGGATCATGTAACCTAGAGTGATTCCATATCCTGTCATTAGAAAGTTGGGTTTTGTTTTGTTTTATTTTGTTTCTTTCCTGCAAATGTTACGTGGCCCATGGTACCCAGAGGTCCTGGATGTATGTCCTAAATACCCTCCAAATTCATATCCTCCAAAGCTAAGAGGAGAAAAAGGGCATCAAAAGACATGAAATGAGGTAGGCTATATAATAAAGAAATACTGAGGATGAGAAAACTGAACAGCCAGGGAGACTAATTTTTCCCTGGTTTTTCACTGACCCAAATGGTCTATGGCCATGCGCCATATAGAAGTCACACTGATGGCAAAGATATGGCACAAGGAGTGACAGCCTTCTTGTCCTCACAACCCCTTCCCTCAGGAGAATAAACACTGGCTGGCAGAGTCCCACTCTGTGAGAGGGATGGAGCTGGATCCAGAATGCCCAAGTCTCCAATTTGTTACTCCTGGTTTCCATTTTTCTTCTTCCCCTTTTTCAGCATCATATGATGCTTCCCCGTGGGGATAAATTGCTTTTCAGACAGTCATTCACTTCACTTGCCACAAGGAACCTATTTGTTCCTCCAATCAATCTGAACACACTCAATAAAACCCGCTCTTAAACCTACATTCTTTTGCTTGGGGTAGAGCTAACAGGAATCAGGAATCTCTCTGTCGAAAAATGCCCAGGAAGTGAGCCCTTCAGACTGAAGTGGAATGGAGTCCTGGATAGGCAAGCTAGCGTTCTAAAGCCACCACTCTCAATTTTCACCCCACCCCCCAAAGAATGAGAAGGCAGGAGAAGATGTGAGGTACAGGGAATAGCAGAGAACACAAAGATGAAGAGGTTTTGATTTGATGCTGGAGTTGCCAGATACAACCCCCAGTCTCTAGCTCCAGAGAATATACCAACGTCCCTACCATCCTAGCACTTTAAGAGGGCAGAGGATGGAGGAGGAAGGGGAGAAGGGTAGATAGTACTAGACCTCAAACTGGTTCCTTTTTATATTCTGTTCAAGCCCCAGACACAACATCCGTGGTCTTGATTCTCTGCCAGCCAATTAGCCCAGGCTCCAGACCAGAGCAGAGGAGCCAACTATTTGATATTGTTTATGTGGTATACAGTAGGCTCGGTGTTGCATATTATTCCACTTAATCCTCTCACAAGCTGTGGAGGTGTACATTATTTTTCACTTTGAGGAAGAAAGAACAGCTCATAGGCTCTCACGTACTGGTGCTAAACCATACAACCAGTAAGTAGCCAGGGTGAGATTTGAACTCACATGTGTCTCAGCTAAAACCTAACAGCCCGAGAGTATTTCTGTATTTCCACATTGCAAATAGGCCATGGTATAGTAAAGGCCATTTAGAATGTTAGAAGGATTTTAAGATGTTTCTTAAACCGCACCCCGCCCCCAACACTGCCAGGTCCATCAATCAGCCTTTAGTATGCATTAACTACAATGAAGTACCCTAGAGCCAGATGTGTTTACCTTACATAACACAACAGGTCAGCACTTGATGGACTTACAGCTCCCAAGAGTCTTCATAGTATTGATGTGAAACCTAATTTGATTTCAACCCATTTTTATTCATTGCTTTCTCTGGGTTCAACAGTAAGCATGCTATCTATCAGGGATTTTTTTTTCAAGGACTGTTGTGAATCCAGAGTCTCCCTTTTACATATGACTTCTCTTGAGATTTCTGTCTATTATCAGAAATGACCTTGGTCTGGTAGCATCAAGGAAATAGTTAGATCTGAAGGAATGTCTGTGAACTGATCCTTTGCACAATGCCCACCACATTGAGCCCAAATGCTGCCAGGAATGAAGATTCCTCTAGATGGCGCTGTTGGGACTTTCCTGAGTGTTCTCCAAGGGAAGAGAAATTAAAGAGCTCTCTGTCTCTTCAAAGATAAAAATATTTCCAAGATGTCTCCATGCCCACCCACCCCCCAAAAAATCAGAGAGACTCAAACAATTGTGTAGAGAAGTGAGAAAGTCTACTCTGACAGGTAATACAGTGTTTTGTTTTAATGAGCATCTCATTATCCAATCTTCTCTGCGTGGCATCCCAGAGCTGTGCCAAGAAAGCAAGAAAAAGAGACAAGAAGAAAAGCGACCTCACATTTTCAGAACCACGACCAACCATGTGTTGTACTAGTTACTTGACGTCTGTAATTTTGATTTATGTCACATTAGCTACACATCGGTGTGGATTGTGCTTACTTCACTGAGAAGGGAAATGACGGGTCCAACACCTTCAGGAGAACCACATGCTCTCTGAGAAGCACCATCTGCCTGGTCCTTATAGGAGGTTCTGAAGAAGTTGACTAGGATTTAGCTCACAAATCATCTGACTCGAAATCCCAATTTCCCGACATGTGACTTGACTCTGACTTTCTCCCAGACTAGAGGATCAGGAAGGCTCACTGGGGCTGCCTTCTCAGGGATACCCTCCAGCTGTGTCTTGAGGTTTCAGATTCACTGTGAGAAATGGCTACAGACTCATTTCTCCTCCATTTAACCCTCGCTGTTCTAGAATGATCTAGAAAGGCACTGCTACATCTTAATCAACAACATTTTCCATCTAAAGAGGAACGCTAAGATCTGAAAGGGAATATTACAGAATCCCAACATCCAAACATCAACTTAGCCTCCATCTTCAGAGCGCTTTCATATCCCATCTCTCATACTAAGCCCCTCCAGACTCAGTAACTGGGGAGACAGAGAGCAGAGATACAGTCCACAGTCTGGATGCTCAGTCCACAAAGCTCTGGGGCTATGGCAGGATCCCTACTGTTAGGGGTCCCCTACACAGGTCTTCATATCCACAATAGACTATCTTATCAGGGTCCTCAAGCTGAAGAGACTTGAGGTACATGATTGACACCCCACACAATATTGTCTAGGTCTTAGCAAGAGCCCTGAGATTTTCAAAGTGACCAACCCACTCCTTGAACAACTTGACCGGCCAAATAGCCATGCTTCCATCTCTGTGACTTGAGTTCTAACTTAGGACATTTTGTAGGTCTGCCCCGGTACCATGTGGGAGAAAGGGAGGTCAGAGTGGTGCTATTTGTTAGCTGAGAGCTTTTTAAGCCTTCAAAACGCCACTGAGACTCTTGATTTTTTCAACCCTAACAAGCATCCTTCACTCTGCTTCTGCTGACACCTCCAAATGTGAAGTAACAGAGAGGGTGCCTCCTCCAGTGTCTTCTTCAAGTTCGACAGTGTCACTCTCTCACTAACCAGCTCCTCCTTGAACCATCTCCAACAATGCCATTCTTAGAAGAAGAAGCCCATGCTTCTTCTTTAGCACGAAACCATCTAATCAATTCTTTAAGAAAAACTAAAGTATGCCTGCCATTTGACTTCAGGAAATGCAAATGCTTCAAAATAAGATAGACTTTTTCCATTATTGGCTTTCTCAGAATTACAACTGAGGTCACCCCACTATACACATGAAGACCAAAGGGGAAAAACAGAAGAAAAAAATGCCTGCATGTGGGAGAGACAAGCCTGGGCTTGTACCCCTGCCACCATCTGTTTGTAGATGCTCAGCTCTTGCAGTTATCACCACAAGCCATCTGATACAGAGGGACCTTTGGACCAGAGAGATAGAGCCTGTCTTTGTTGTGACAGCCTGGCTTTGGTCAAGGGCATGAATCCTATTTTCCTAACTAATTTGACAGAATCTGTGAGAGTAAGGCCAATGTTCTTCCTGTCAGGGGGGAAAAACAAGCCGAGCACACTACTCTCTACACTGATGCCCTTAGTACTGGGTTGGCCAGAACAACAGAAGGAAATAGGAGAGATGGACTAGTTGACTCCATTCCGCAGATGCATCTTCTTGGATGATCAGTAGAAGAGACTAAACAGTAGTCTGTGCCAGGATGTGTTTCAAAGGACAACTGGCTTGATAGAGGTAGGGGATGTCATGTGGCAGGAACCAGAGGTGTTTGGGTAGAAGCACATTCATATGGCTGTGAGCTGGAACTACAAACCTCCAAACTTGAGTAGAGTCGGGGGATAAATCAGTTTGGGCATTAGAGTCACACTGATTGAGTTTTAATCTCCACTCTACCAGCAACTAGACATGTGGCTAAAAAGAGTCCAGTTAACCTTTCCATTTATGTATTTACATCCCAAATGCTGCCTCCTTCCTGCACCCCTCACCGAGTTCCTCTTCCCATACCCCCCTCTGCTTCTAGAAGGATGCCATCCCCAGTATTCCCTGTCATCCTGGAGCACCAAATCTTTGCAGGATTAAGCACATGCTCTCCCACTGAGGCTGGATAAAGCAGACCTCTGATACATATGTGCTGGAGATCTCTGTCCAGCCCATATATGCTCTTTGATGGTGGCTCAGTCTGTAAGAGCTCCCAGGGGTCCATGTTAGTTGACACTGTTGGTCTTTCTGGGGAGTTCCTATCCCCTTTAGGGCCTTTAACCTTTCCCCAACTCTCCCATAAGGGTCCCTGGCCTCAGTCTAATGTTTGACAGTGGGTATCTTCATCTGTTTCAGTGAGCAGCTGGGTAGAGCATCTCAGAGGACAGTTATGCTAGGCTCCTGTCTGCAAGCACAAGATATCACCAATAGTGTCAGGGATTAGCGTTTGCCCAAGGAATAGGTCTCAAGTTGAGCAGTTATTTCTTGGCCATTCCTTCAGTCTCTGCTCCATCTTGGTTCCCCAGTTAAACTTTGAAAACCTAGGGTTTCTAGGATATATAACAGAGATAACTGTAAACTGTCGCTCATGGGATGGTTGTAAAAATTAAATCTCTTATGGGATGGTTGTAAATACTGGAAAAATGAAATCATGGCTGTAGCACACTCAGCAAAATGTCACAGAAATAGTCAACATTAGTTAAGAAGGCAGTAGTGGTGGTGACATTGATTAAGACACAGAATAAAATGAGATGAGGGAAGGTGTGGGCTAAGACCAGAGAGATTGGGAGAAGTCAAAAGCCCGTAGGATCTGTAGGGAACATAAATCAGAAAGTGATTCCCAGCAAAGAGTAGGTCAGAGTTGCATCTCTCTGGTTTCTTCTGGTTGATGTCCTAGTCTCAAAGATGAGGCTGGACAAGAGTCACAGTTCACTTCAGGATCAGAGGTCTGATTGCATACACCCTATGAGTATGTGCAAGGTAGCAGCAAGCCTCACAAACTCTGCTTAGGTGATCATTATGGGATAAGATCTAGAGAGTAGGAGCTGGCCTTCAGCCTTTGATGGGCCAGAAACCCTTTGTGCAGCTAGGGCAGCTAGAGGTGAATAGCCCTGCTTCTGCTGGGGGTTCCTCTAGTAGTGAGCTTGCTCAGACAGCAGAGGGAACCCTTCACTCAGCTTTTAGCCATTCTCAGGCCCCAGGGGCTTTCTCGAATCTGAGCAATGGGATAAAGAAAGTGACTGGGAGCTCAGGACATACTATTCAGAGACAGTAGGCAGGGCATGGCTCCTCTTACATGAGCTTAGAGCTGTTAGTCTCTGAAGGATGGACTGAGTGATCATCTGTGGTGACATCATCAAAATATATCAATGTCATTTTGGAGAGCTTCCAGTTCTCCAGATAGGGGAACCACATCCCAATGATTTGCTCCAAATACATTGAATTCATGAGTCACTGCAAGAAATGTATAATTTGGTTCTTTGCATACAAAAGAGCTTGTTATAATAAGAAAGAGCTATCATCATCAGTGGTGATATTAAAAATATTTTTATTTCTCTAATGCTATAATGACACAAATAGTGTGTTTGTCTCTATTAAGAAGCTCCAGAAGGGAGGCTTCCTACTAAGATGTCATTAGTGTTTTGTCCTCTTAAAATTGAAGGGGATGTTTTTATCTTTGCTGTCTAGGCGAGGCAGATATAGGGAATCCTCACATTTCTACATGGACACTTAACCCTGAGTATGTCCTTGAGTGTCTTCAAGCATAAAAGTTGGCCCTGGGTTAGTCTGAGAATCAGATTAGCTGATGCTGGTAAAAGCAGAGTCTGAGGATGCTGGGTAGCAAAACCTGCATCAGTGCCGCTGTTGGAGACACAAGTGTTCAGGCTGAAGGACATAGGTGTCATTCAACCTATTGGAGGCATTCAATAACACCTTTCATGAGAACTGTCAAGAATGGTGCCCAGCATGCTATGGGAACTAGATCACATCTGGCTAACTTCTACAGTATTCTGTAACAGTCCAAGCAGAAGAAAACCTTAGAACTGTGAAAATCCTAGATTATTTAACAGAAAAATGAGAACAAGTTTGGGGATTGTTGTTATTGTTGGTGTTGGTGTTGTTAGTGGGTGTGTGTGTGTGTGTGTGTGTGTGTGTGTGTGTGTGTGTGTGTGTGTGTGTGTTTAATTTAACCTCAAGAACAGGAACAGACTAGTCAATTTCATCTCAATGGGTCACAGAAAAAGATGTGGTTGTCTGCAGTCCCCAGAGACAACTCACATCTGATCTTGTTTTAGGAAATTGCTCAGAGGACCTCTTATGTACCCTGAAAAGGACTCCATCCAAGAAGTCATGGGCCTACCTCCAAGGTCAGTAGCCAAAGTTAGAGATGTCTTATGCCAACTT
This sequence comes from Rattus rattus, assembly GCF_011064425.1. Classification (NCBI taxonomy): domain Eukaryota; kingdom Metazoa; phylum Chordata; class Mammalia; order Rodentia; family Muridae; genus Rattus; species Rattus rattus. The sequence goes on from NC_046154.1 coordinate 89,756,740, forward strand.
CTAATCCAGAGGTCCCAGCTAGAGTCCTCTGACTGAAAGTGACATGTAAATATGTTCTTAGCCTATATCATACTTTTTATAAATTGAATTTCAATGTCTTAGAATAAGAAGATGAGAGTACTTTTCTCCAAATCTACAAGGCTCTTCTCTCAGCCCTCATTTGATGGGGGGAAAAGAGTTTGGTTAGAAACGGCACAGTTAAAAAATAAAAAACCAAGCGCATTGAGGGAGTTACGTTAGGGGCCATGTTGGCCAGATGGACAGGTGTTTAACTGCTCCCTCAGCAGATGGGAACCACTTCATTCACTCCTTTAGGTTTCCTATCTGTCCTTTGAAGACACTTTTATCCCTTGACTACATCACATCCTCCTTCTTCCACTACCCCCACGACCACGCACTAGCTTACTAGTTTGGGCCAAATGCAATCTTTTTCCTAATGCAAAGAAAGAATGGCTCCATCTTGGCCCCTATGAAGTTATTCACAGGGGAACTACAAAATCGCCTGGTCCCCAGATTGACAGCTTAATGAGCTCCTTGGCACAGGGCCTGTTTGCATATTGCAGTGTGCTTCAGGTAAGAGTCTTTTGTAAGTGAAACAGTAAGAGGCACTTAGAACTCGAAAGAATGAGCCATGGAAGAGGTGGCCAAGATTCTCCCAATAGCCATTTTGCTCATTAAAAAAAAAAAAAATCCCATTTTGCAGTTACATTAGTCCTTGCCTTTCCATTGAATTGCAACAAGGATTGAAGAGAAAGCACTGAATCAATTAAAACCAGCATGCCAGCCTCCTAATTCTGAAGCACCTTTACCAGTCAGTGCTTTCATTTGTTAGGACTTGGAGACTTGGCTTTCACACAAACAGTTTTGCTTAGAGGCTGTTAATTCTCTGCTTTTCTATAATCCTACATGCTGGGTCCCTTGCTGTGCGCATGAGGGGCCCATGCAAGGATGTTTGATTGCCCTTTAAAGAAAGGAGACATTCCAATCTTCAGCCCATATTAAAGGGTATATCTTGGTTTTTTTTTATCAGTACATATTAATTGCCGGTGATAATAAGTTTCATTGTTGATATTTTATGCATGCGCATAACATGCTTTTATTTTATCTTAAATTTGAAAGTTAATAGAGAGTCTCTTGAAAAACTCAATACTGAAATTGAACAGTATTAAATGTCACAGCTCTGACAGCAGCTGCAATGCCTATCAAAATATGAAATGACCATTCACTGAGAAATAACACAATAGCATAGACCTTGTGCAAAATACAGCCTAGGTGGGTGTGGTCTAAAAGATCGAGGAGCTAGGGAAATGGTGTTGGCAGTCAAGTGATCGAATTTTAAGCATGAAGATCTGAGCTGGAGTCCAGGACTCTGCTTTTTAAAATCCAAACATGGTCCCTCGTGCTTGCAATGCCAGTACTACCACGGCAAAGGCAAAGGAATCCCTGGAGCATGCTGGCTGACCAGCTTGCCTACTGGGCAAGAGTCTGGATGGTGAAAATCCCTGTATCAAAAACAAAGTTATGGAGCTGGAGAAATGGCTCAGCAGTTAAGAGCACTTTCTCTTCCAGAAGACCCAAATTTGTTTCCCAACATTCACATCATGTGTCTCAAAACTGCCTATAGTTCCATCTCCAGGGTATCTGATGCCCTCTCCTGGCCTCTGTAGACACAAAACACATTCACATTGCATATACTCATAGAGACAAATACACAGAAATAAAAATAATAATAAAAATAATAATAAAAATAATAATAAAAATAAGCCTTTGTTTTAAAAAACAGAAACAAGACAGATGGTAAAGCAATACTGTCTATACTGGTACTGTGTAAAGACTGATACCCAAGGTTGTCTTCTGGGCTAAACACACACATGTACACAGACACCTACACCTCCACCTGTACACATGCCTGAGTCTAACACAAAAACATATACACACACACACATACACACTGAACAAAGGTAAAAAGAAAATATTAACAACTATCATATGATGTGACATATCATATGATAATAATTAAAAGAAAGTCATCTGCAGGAGCTGCCCTCCATTAGAAAACTCTTCTATGAGGTTTTTTGTTTTCCAATGCAGTGTTGTGTGTGATCCAACCCTGTAGTTTGAGCATTGAACAAAAGAGAGCATGGTTTTCTTCCTGTGACTTCCTAAGTAAAATCAGCTATGGGAGAATATTCTAGAAAGAGTACTTCAGAAGATGTTTAAATATTTGGGATGATAAGCACCCATCTAGAAAACAGAGATGCTGAGTGGGAGCCTTGCGAAAGAGGTTTCCAACATGTACCTAACATGTGAGTAATAATTCTATCTTTCCAGTGTCGAAACATCTCAACAGTGCCAAACTGTCATGGAACCAAGATGGTACCATCCACGGACTCATATACCAGGATGGGAACCTGGTGGTCCAATTCCCAGGCTGGTACTTCATCATTTGTCAACTGCAATTTCTCGTGCAGTGCTCAAATCATTCCATGGACCTGACACTGCAGCTCGTCATCAATTCCAAGATCAAAAAGCAGGCACTGGTAACAGTGTGTGAGTCTGGAGTTCAAGGCAAGAACATCTACCACAATCTCTCTCAGTTCTTGCTGCATTACCTACAGGTCAACTCTACCATATCTGTCCGGGTGGATAATTTCCAGTATGTGGATACAAACACTTTCCCTCTTGATAACGTGCTGTCCGTCTTCCTATATAGTAGCTCAGACTGAATAGCTACTCTTAACCTTTATGAAAATGCTGTCTACCATACAGTACTTCATCTGTCCAAACATTGGACAAAGAAAATATCAGGACAACTCAAACTAAGCATGTGAGTTAGTGTACTTCTCCTTCTGTCCTATGGAAAGACACAAGCCCAAGGTTTAGAAGGCGAGGTCTGCATCAGATGCACAGCCAGGCAGGAGTGCAGTGTGTGGACAGAGACCTACATAGGCACTAGAAGGGGTCAAGTTGTCTCAGTATAACCACTAATTCACTGACCTTGAGCCATTTTTCCTCCCCCTGGAACTCGGGGTCTGAATCTGAAAAAGTAGGAGATGGGATTTACATTTCCCCCACACTTTCTTCTTCAACTTAGAAGATAAGACTGTTGAGCTGAGCTTCTCAAGAGATCAAAAAGCCTCCCATGGCATGAGGAAACTGATGAACCAGTAATGTCTGTCTGCCGGTCATCTCAGCAAGTCATAAGGATTTCCATGCTGCCGTGTAAAGTGATACTCCAACCTCTTTGTAATGGGCCAGGTAATCCTGTCTCTCACCTAGGGGAGTAGCTTCTGCCATCTCCTGAGATGTACGTGGTGGCATTTTCTGCCTCAAATACATTCTATGTGCAGTTTTTAAGTAACACCCCCCACCCAAAATTTGTTGACAATGTGAACCTTGAAAGTGGGAAGAACTCCTGAATAGCAAACATTAACAGCTTCTCCTGACCAAAGAGGCCATGCAGTTCTCCTAGCCTCGTCAAGGTTGCAGTTTCTACAGCATTGTGGGAGACAGACTTCTGACAAATCATCTGATATGTGGACCCCTGGGAGTTATACTTCACTGAGGAAAGCAAGTCCTGTCAGTGCTGCATGAGAGGATGGAGTAAAATAGGAGCTCTTCTGAAGGAAAGGAGAAAAACAATGGTTCAAAAAGAGGCTCGAAATATTTAAAAGGAAAAGAAGAAAATACAGCTTTTCTGATGTGAGAGGAACCCAGAGAAACAAAACTGAAAACGAAGAGTAACTCTTGTCAACCTCCGCTTAGGTGTCCTCCTCTCTGATTATTGGAAAAGTAGTTGCCTGGTACAGGTCAGGTTCTTGCGTGGTCAAATAGAATCAGGTGTGGAGACCGCCATGCTGGAGACTAAGGAGACCTGTCATATGTGTGTTGTACTCAATTGAGGGGCAAGTGATTCTGAGGTTACATGCATTCTAGAAAAGGCCCGAGGAACCTATATGGGAACCAAGCAAATGTTCTCCCCTTTCAGATTCGAAGTCAAGAAAGACTCCAGTTCATTTTTCTTAGGCTGTCCTCTAGGTAGAAGTACCTGCCTTTTGTACTATGGTTTGATCTTTTCCTAATAACAGTCTCTGTCACGCTGTGCTCAGAAAGCCAACCACTGAAGATAGGGTCACTTCATTTAAAAAATGTAGCAAAATGGAAACAAATATAGCCAACAATTATTAATAAGTCAACTGGAGTGGACATAAGAAGTGGACAGTCCAGGTGTTTAAAACTAAACTATGATATTTTTGAGGATTAGCTTGCCCCCCGTGGGACTTTCTGGCATATCTGTAATAATATATTTTTCATTGATGTGACAGAGTGCTTGATAGATACAACTGAAGAAAAATATTTATTTTGACTCACACTTTAAGAAAAGCTACAGTCTACAATGGCTAGAAGGCAAGGCAGCAGGAATGTGGGGGAATGGTCACACTGGGTCCGCAGTCATGAGGTAGAGAGAGATGGACATTGGTATGCATCTCTCTTCCCCCTTTTCTCCATTTATTCAGTCTGCGATTCTAGTCAACAAGACGGTGCTGCCCACCTTCAGAATAGGTCTACAACGCGTGGTTGAATCTCTCAAGAGACACTATCACAAAATCAGCCAGGCATGTGTGTCCCAGTAGATTCCAAATCCTGTCAACTTGACAATGAAGATTAATTATCACCACATACATGCAAGCACATCATTTTTCTAACTGGATGCTTAGGCTACCTAAAACCCATATTTGCTTAGTGAAAATTCAGTGAATTTATATGCCATGCACTCACAAACTTGAAGAAATTTGTCTTTGAAAAGCTTGTTTTAGTTGATGAAATCTTCCACCTCTGGTGTGAGGTCAGTTAGCCCTGGTGGGTTTCCCATTGTGTAGAAATCCAGAGAACGCCAGTCCCTATCCAGTCCTCAAGGACTTCATCCAGCCCCTGACCCCAGCTCCGCTCTTTCTCATCAGACTTTCTTGGACTTCCTATGGCTTTTATGAAAGGCTTCAGGACACATCTCTCCAGCCCCACACTGAAACAGCCCCCGCACCAAGGCAGTCCTCTGCCCTCCTCTATGTCCCCCAGCCACTTCATCTCCATCTTCTGTAGATTTGGCCCATAACTGAGTCACAGAAGAGGGCAAGAGCTGTGTTACAACCCTCAGAACCAAAGGAGTATAGGATCAAGCCAATACTATTTTTAGATTAAAAATAATAAAACTGACTGTTTAGTTTGAACCTATACATATATAGGTGTACATGTGTGTGTGTATATGCACATATGTGCATGTGTGTGTGTGTATATTTTTCCAGTCATGTTTTACATATCATCTGCTTAGTCTAGTTCAGGGAATTGGGAATTTCAAAGCTTGTATATGCTTATATTTATTTTTAATTAAGAAGTGAAAATAATATTTTTCCTAGGCTTCATCAGCTTATTTAATTATTATTAATATTTTTCCAGATTTCCATCTGCTTCATTTTTTTAAAAAAAATGGAGATAGAGCTTAGCCACACTCTTCCATCCCCTACTCCCTCTCCGAGGAGTCATAACTGCTGTCTGGAAATCTGTGCCTGCTTATCATTTACATAAACTCACATTGGTTTTCTAAATAAGAATATATGGAACAATTTTGTGTGCCTTTTAAATTTTTTAATAAAAGATATACTTTACATGACATTTCATGACTTGCAATGTTTTATGTAATACCAAAGTGTTAAGATTTACTCAGATGGGGAAAAAAAGCTTCAATCTAGTTCATTCAGTTAAACATGGGATGCTGATTTCGTTGTTGTAATGTATCTCTGCCCATTCTCATAAAGACAAATGTTGGATTCACTTTCAGGTTCAACTATTTATTTCACGTATTGATGAAATAGACTTTCTCTTCTCTTGGGGAGTTCTCATCTCACACTGTCAGTTCTCTATACAAAAGAAAGCAGAGGTTCTCTGTGACTGCTGGCTTCACTGTGGTCAATGAAGGCTTAGAGACTCAGTGACCACATTTGAGGATGGGAACTTAGTCCTGTGGATCTGGAGTGTCTTTCTCTCTCTTGTGAGAACTGCTTTTCTCTGTCCACTCACTCAACACTTCTGTCCTGAGCTCCAGTGTGCCACAAGCCTCATGGAAGGTACCAATGTGAACAATCATGGCAAGTGAATTTGCACCAATGCCTTTCTAAGGTACTCTGGATCTTTTCTAGATTTGGTTCTTTTTTTTTCTTCTTCTGGAGAGTTATTAAAAAATATCAGCATGCACAGGGACGATGAAACATCCCAGAGAAAGGTTCTTGAACCAAGATCAATTGTGTAGATTCTTTGTGTCTGGTCCAGGTTGCTTTTCCCCCCATCTTCCCCAGTATCTCATGGGGTGACCATTTACTTTTGTGAAATTGAATGACAGTTTTCTTCCAATTCCTGTAAAACTACATCCACAGCTTGATTTTATTCTTAGATCCAGCCATTTACCTTCAGTAGCCATTGGACTCTACCCATGGCTCTCTCCTGAGACTTTATAATGAAGGCTCGCATGCACCAGCCAGGGCAGTAGTTTCTCCAGAATTGCATCTTTTCAACCCAGAAGAAATATTTCACATTTCCAGCAAGGACCAAGCTAAACAAATCAAAGCAAACAAAACTTGTAGTTACCATCCTGGCTAGATGATACTCTATTAATTATACACTGTATGTTGCAAATCTCTTAGTATGCAATCTAGATATTGCAAAGCTAAAACATACTCCCCTTACCCCAGTCACTAGGACTCCAGTGCTTTTGAGTTGAGATGAGCAGGACTTGGGAATGTTTGTCCACTCAGTCAGCAAGCACAGCTGTGAAATGGCACTTGGTTTCACTCCACAGCGGTATTGGCACAAGTTCCAGTGTTCAGTTGCTAACACAATACATCACAGGGAGGCTAGAAAGAGCTGGGAAAGCATGATTTTGGCAATGCAATATTGCCCACGGCAGTGGGGCAGCCTCCCAATTGCAATGGTTTCCGGTTTCTGATAGCAGTGTTGTGGTTCAGGAAGAACCAGACTCCTGATAGCCTGATTATTGAAGGGATGACTGCCACTGTGCATCTCACTATGGGTAGAGGCTGCACATAAAGGCTCAATCTGTACTTTTTTAAAGTACTATGGTCAATCTCTAGTTGGTCTCAGTAATGTGCTAAAAGGAAGTCTGTCCCCTCTCGTGGATTCCTATCAGACACAGTCTCAGTATGGACAGACTTACTGCCATTGGCTGTTGTTCTCTTCCTGGCAGTCTTTCAGGATCCTTCTTTCATACTTGACCATTCCTCCAGTATCTAATTCCTTCCACCATCAGCTCACTCACACTATTCAAAATCCTTCCCAGCTCACATCCCTGGTTGTCTCAGTCTTTACAAACCATCTCCAGTCAGCATTAATAATCGAGAGTCGAAGCACCCATTTATCAAGCTCTTACGTGTTTGGCATTTTTTATATATTCTTTTGTTTCATCTGCAAATCAGCCTTAGGAGATAAACACCATTAGACTTATGCTCCCAATAATGACACAGAAAATCCAAGTCTTGGAGTAGCCCAGGCGACAATTTACAGCCAGTAGATGGTAAAGTTTAAGGAACCACAAGTCTGTCTACTTTTTGCCTGCTCCTCCTCCTGCTGCCTTTGCTCAAATCACCTTTAATTCCTTCCCATTCCTGCAGCCTTCCATGTTTTCCCCGTCACCAGGTGTCTGATGCCTTCCTTCCCAGGAAAAGCTCCTTCCACATTTTCCTTTCCATTGCTCTATTCTCCATTTCCATGTTTTCCCTGATAGGAGTCTTCCAGATCTTCTGCGGTCTCCCCCATCCTCAGTGACACCACTCTACACTGGAGCCTTGGTTCTCTAAACGGACATCTCCACTGACATCAAAACCCCAGAAGGCAGCACTTGTTCAGCACAGTTCCTGAGACACAGCCCACTATTTATTGAATATTTTATAAATGAATTTTTAAAAATTCATATATTTTTATATTTATAAAAGAAAGCCATTTAAAGCCTAAATACATCTTACGGAAAGGACCTTGTCTAAGACATCTGGTTACCACCTCAACAGTTAAAAATAAACCCAATATATAGAAATGTAGCCTGAATGTGATATTTTTCTTACAAATGAATTTTAGTACTCATATTATTAGGCATTCTATTAGGCATCTATGAAATAAATATGGCATATGCAGAAGACAAAATTCACCTGAGAATTTAAAGAGGAAAAGGCCAGTCTCTTTGCCTTTACTGAAAGGCTCTTTTAAACAAACCATAGTATGTTTTCTATACAATAATGCATGCATCCTCTTTTTACTCTGAGGTACCTGTCTGCTGTTTCCATTATATTGATTTTAGAAATAATTAGTGAGGATACTAACCATAGAGAGTTTACGGTAACTTTTGGTGTGCTTCAGAATCCAATGAAAGGTGGTGGTGGTTATTGCTGTATTGCTGTTTGTAAACCTAAAATACCAGGCAACATACAAGAGCAATTAAATTATAATCTCTGAGGTTAGAATCTAAGCATCAGGATTGTTTTAAATTCCCAAACATTAAACTAAGTTTAAGAGTTAATAATGGAGGGTGAATGTCAGGAGATTTAGGGAGTAAATTAACCAAGACTGAGAATTAAGGCGATTACAAAATATATTTTTAAAGGATATTAAACAGAAGTGGGCAATTCTGCTCCCAAAAGACATGAGTTATTAAATAAAAGCCACAGGGCCAGGAATAGAATATCTGTCTATGAGCTATTGGTCAGGGAGGCCCCAGAAGTCTCTGAAACAATGCAGTCTATTATCTAGGCGTCCATTATAACTACATGAAAAGGTCTGATTAATGAAGACACCACACACTTTGGCTGCACAATACAGAGAACTCAATCTCAAATTAACCAGGAAACTCTCTGTACAATGGCTAGCTTTCATAGGGCCAAAAAGTACCATACGTGCCACTGGAAGAGAGAAGACATCAGTGATCTTATCTAACAATGGGTCCTACAAGCTACAATACCACAGTAGCTAAGATGGCCACTGATGCAATGGTGGTTAGGACCGTTATGGGGATAGCAAAGTGTTTTTTGATTGAATTTGGGTTCTGTTCCACAGGATAGAACTCATGTCTGATGCTATAAACATAGTCAAAAGTGCATGGCCAAGGAGATCATTAGCCCTAGGGAGGGTTGAACTATTGTTATTTGGCTGAAACAAAATATTTAGGTCAGCTTATCAAGCTGCCATTTAAATATTTATGTTTATGCCCATAGGTCTGTACTACATTCAACACTGGTCAGGCAAAGTTCTCTTTGCAGTGGGCAGCAGCCATTACTGGTCTGAAAATAAGTGACTATGAGTGTTTAGCCCTAAATGAGAGCACTATAAACTCTTCCCAATACTTAGCAAAAGAGGGGACAGAAAAAAAAAAAAAAACAGGAGCCAAAGGACATGGAGAAATGCTGTAAAATGCTGTCTTCTAGGTAGGACATGGCTGTTGTGCTTATGACCTCACTAACTGTGGTTACCTGCACAAGGCCTGCACAAGATCAAGCCAGTCAAAAGTCCAACACAGATGGAGGAGGGATTCACTAATCCTTACTTCTAACTGAGGAACCATTTTCAGTTGATGGGGAGAGAAGAGTCACTTTCCTTTGAGGGTATAGCCACTAATAGGATACCCGTGCTCCAGCATATGCTCCCATGCCCACGTACACTTGGGTGGCACAAGCTGGGCCCAGTGGGATATTATAAAGAAAAAATAGAGAGAAATATGAAGAGAGGGAAAGTCTGGGAAAGAGGAAGCAGCAGGAGAGAGTAGAGGGGCTTGAGGGCAGAGTTGGAGAAGGGAATCGAGAATATACAAATTATACTTTATGCATGAAAGGAATTTTCAGTCAATAAAACATTTAATTTCAAAAAGGAGTCAAAGAACTTGGAGGACAGAAGGTCGGGTGGGTCGGGAAGGGAATGGACCTGAAGGTAGTTAAAGGAGAGAGTAACTATGATTACAGTAAGCTGTACACATTTCTCAGAGAGCTGATGAAAATTTTAATTGAAAAGCTCTACACGGGTCAGCTTGCAGTGTATGACACTGTTTTGTACCCCTTGTGTGTTTGTTTTTGTTTGGTTTGTTTGTTTGTTTGTTTGTTTGTTTGGGTCTTCTGTATGTATTTCAGGAAGGAAGGAGTCACTACGAAGAAGTGAGGTTATCATACTCACTCCAAGTGTCCAGACTTAGAAAGAAAAAAAGATCCTGTTAAGAAACAACTCTGCTGGGGTTGGGGATTTAGCTCAGTGGTAGAGCGCTTGCCTAGCAAACGCAAGGCCCTGGGTTCGGTCCCCAGCTCCGAAAAAAAGAAAAAAGAAGAAAAAAGAAAAAAAAAAACAAAACAACTCTGCTGAGTTCAACCCCTGCTCACTCCAGTTTCTGACTCCAGTAACTGAGACCATACACTGATTTCCATAAATTATCAGAAGAATATAAAGAGCCACACCCAAAGAGCTTGGGACTCTCCTGTCTCTTTCTTGTTTGGAGAGATGATGACTAAGGCAATCATAATTTTTTAACATAAAGTAATACTTAGCATCATTTAAAGAATCAGATGGTATCTTCCTGGGAATCGCCTGATTTATGAAATCACTTTGACTTAGATAAAAAGTCAAAAGTGTGTTCTTATTCAGCATGGTGAGTGGAGTGGGTTCATGAGCCTCTACCCCTAGCTGAGGGACTATTGGCAATTAATACCTGAGGGGTGCCTTTTTCTTTTGTGGGTGCACCTACTGGACCCACATACATGTACAGATTGCCCAATGTTCATTCACTAATAACTAATTAAACTCAGTTAACAGGAGATGAAGGTAGATAGACCGTGATGTGAGCAAGATACATTGTATCTAAATGTACACTTGGTAAAAATAAATAAAAATATTTTTAAATAAAATTTAAATATGTGCTAAAATAAATGAAAAAAATTTAAAGTTAATTGTTTAAATTTTCAACATTCAAATTATGTCCTGGTGTTGGCATCACCAGGCAACTTGTATAAAAAGGAGCATCTCTTATAGCAAAGAAGCAGAATGTGGGTTTTTTTTAAGGATCTTAAGAAAAAATATCCCCAGGTACTATGCTATCTAGAGAACACTAGCTTCTCTAGTAAGGACGATGGCTTAGAATCCACTCTGCTCCCATTCCTCCTACTCTATCTGCCTTTGGGAAGTAGCATCTCCCTCCCCTTTCTGTATCTAAGCAAATGTGTTCTCTAATATTTATAATAATAAGTACTATATAAATTATGATAAAAATTATATAAATTATTATAAACATTAGCAAACACATCAGTTTATCAACATGATGCTTTCATTCATTGGAAATTACCATCAGTTTTTAAACCTTACCTTTTTGCCCACTCTCTCCCTGGGACTGTTGGGAAAGAGCTGGGGCTAGGGTAAGAGTCTGTGGTGAAAGCTTTGGACATCATCCAGATGGTCCACTGAGGGTTATACTTTCCCAGTAATAGAAAAAAGGAGAGAAAACATGTAGAGGTGGCCAATGGGAAGGGACAGTCACTACAACATCAGTATGCGTGAGTGTAATTCCTCATAAAAGCAATTGCTAACCTTCTGACCTTAGCAAGTCTCAGGGACTCTTTGTTCCTCTGCTTTAGAATGATAAGAATCCTTTCCAAAGCCACCAGGACCTATGTACTAGGTTTAAAAAATATGCAGCTGGGGGTATTTTATTGTGGATGCTTTCTCTGAAGGACCTTGACTTGTGGAGAGAGAGAAGAAGAAAATGAGTCAATGCAGGTTTGAAAGAAATAAAGGCTCATTATGCACACACAAAGTTCTTTCCTTCTGCAGACATTGGCTCAGCAAAGATCTTCATGAAACAAACACTCAAAGTGTGAGTCTATCTAGAGTCCCTACGAAATGGTGAACTCTTTGGGTAAGGCTACCACAGAGGCAGAACATCAAAGACCCTCTCCTTAAGTCTCCACTGAGGTAGCCCCAGACACGCTGCAGATGAGCCCCTTGTCCGCATAGAAGTGAAGCTGGAATCCATCTCGGAAGCAGCAGGGAAACAGGGGTCTGGCACAAACCGAACTCTGGAAACCAGATTCCACCATCAGTAGAATGAGGGAATGGCCAGTCTGAGTTATTGACTATTGTGTCTTGGGGTACACTAAGCTGAAGGTCAGTCTGCCTTCAAGAGAACCCAGCCTAAGTTATTCACCTTTCCGTTCTCATGGCTAGGACCACAGATGACATAACTGTGGTGACCTTCTGACTCGGCCCTTTTACTAGCTGTCCACACACAGTCAGAAAAATAATGCGTAGCCTATCCCAGGGTGGACAGTGCAGCTGAGGAAGCAGCAGCCAAATGCTGAAGGAGACTCTGTTCCTGCTGATGCACAGTCACAAAGACACAGACCTCAACTGTCCTCTATCTAGGTTCCTCTGATGTCATTCATGGTGCATTGACTTAACCCACTCTATAGCACGTAAGCAGGATTGCTGACGCTTACCGAATCCAGGCAGCACACTGAATCTTCCAGACACTGTAGGCCTTTTCACGTTCCCAATAGTCCCATGAGATTATTGGAGAAACAGGGGTTCAAAGAAATGCAAAGGCTTGTCCAAGCGTAAGCAGCCTCTTAGCTCAAGAACCAGATATAAACATTCACCATCTGGCTCCTGAGCCTCATTTATTCCCACAGAGTGGTGAGCAGTCAGGAGGCCACTTGACCTTGCGCAAGCGTCATCCACAAGGATTTTGCACCCCCTCTACGCTTTCAGCTTAGTTAACTTGACCTCTTTCATAAAATCCCAAATCGGATCTCATTTCTCAGGAGCTACTCTCTGACTAAGTTAGACCATGAACCTTGATGGTGTCAGCACAAGACACATTCACTTTCTGCATCCTATGTGTAAGTCCTTGTTCTCTGAGAAAGACATCCAAATGCAGAATACACTCCCTCCTATGTCTACAAACATAAAACCATTCCTCCTGCTAGTTATTCTGGCCTGATCTCCTTCCCATTCACACTATTCTGAGCTTCAAAATATCACTTGTTCTTTTGAGCCTCTGCAGAACTTTGAGTCTTGACTCTGGCTGTTCCAGAAACAGGGTACCTGTCCTCTTTGCCAATGACACCGAGGAGTGGAAACTTATGAATTTGATACCATTCGCCCTAACTCAACCCCATGGTGGCCAGGAAATAGCTCCCACCCCCATACAGAATCATACAGATCTTTCTGCAATTCAGAGTCTTGGCACAACTTTTCTGGGCTCCAGAGAGAGGAAGAAGTTTGACCACCCCCATCCCAATGTGTACTCATTTCCTGCCCAGGACAAACCACTTCCCTTTATGAGTGCCTGTATCTGGGGTAAAACCCCACCTCCATCCCATCTTGTGCTATGAGTCCAAGTTCACAATCACCCAGCACACCAGTATTAGTACTTTTTCCATGTTTTATGTGACTCATCTGCATCGACCATCATTGTGATCCTAGGAAAGCTCTTGGCACACAGTGGGTATTTGGTGTATATTTCTTCAATAAATGGAAGATGGAGCAAGTGCTGTCTTCCATGCCCGCATAGCACTTTGGGGTTTACAAAGCCGTTATTTCAAGCAACAGATGAGAGAACTAAGCAGCACTGTCCACTGACAAAAACTGGGAGACCCTGGCATTGATTTTTATTTTACTCAAAACTACACTGTATTCAGGAGTAAGCAAGAGGCCGCCTCTGCCAATGGCTGGCCATAAAGCATTGAAGGACTACAGCTCCATCCCTCATCACTCAGAATCCATGCCTGGTTTTGTGCAACTGTGGTGAGGAAAGTGGCCATCCCAGAATGTGAGAGCTCCTACATGCCTGCAAAGCTGACTATTGGGCCCTTTAAAGAAAGCAGCCCGCAGCCCCGGCTGGTATTGTTAGTGCCTTGTATGTTCAGATATACGCACAGTGAACACTCACACACTTTGTAAATTTGCCCACAAAAAGACTCATACTCCATCACTACTACCTGAACCCCTCAAGACTGCCTGCTGTGATAGGGGCTGTGTCCGAGTGTTTCAGTTATGTCAGCGAGTGTTGGGGGAAATTCTTAGGCCTTCCCCATGGACTTGGTCATATTCACCCTCAAAATGTGAAGGAATTGAAAGAGTAGGAGGCAAGAAAGGAGAAAAAGAGGGAGGGAGGGAAGGAAAGAAGGAAAGAAGGGAGAGGAAGAAAGCAGTGAGGACTAAAGGAATAAGGAAGAAGGGAGGGAGGGAGGGATGAGGGAGGGAGGGATGGGGGAGGGGAGAGGGAAGGAAGCAAGCAAGAAGGGAGGTGAGAGAAAGAAGGAGAGAAAGAAATGCTAGAATGGCAGCACTGGGGGAAGCAATGCAGATGAAGAGTTTAGAGGAACAGTAAATTCAAGGTCAGCCTGGCCCACACGATGATGCTTCATCTCAAAAAATTAAAAAAAAAATAGGTTTTAATAAAAGTCTCTCCAAAGAAATTATAATGAAGGCAATGCTTTAAGAAAATTGTGGGGGTTTTTTTGGTCCATGGGGTCTTTATTTTGCTTGTCAGGTAGCTACTTACTTAAAAAGCAGAAAACAGATAATGACTTGGAGGGAAATAAAAATACTTTTTCCATTTACACGGGTAAGGAGTATTTAAAGAAGCCAATATGGAGTTATAAGATTCTCTCTGTGGCTGTGTTTTAGATTGCACTGCTGAGATCTCTAAATTACATCAGAGAAGAGGACCTGCTCAAACATGTACCAAAGCTTATCCCTGTGCCACAGTAGACAACCAGTAAGGACAAGATGCCAACAATGTCTATCTCTGAATCACATGGTGATTTGAATAAAAGCTGCTCTCACAAAAAAAACTTCCTGTATTGATTTTTTTCTTTTCTCCTTTTACAAAAAGGGTAAACAAAAATGATGTTCTATTTGCAAAAATATGTGGTAAAGAAGGAAATTCTGAGGCAGAAGTTTACCGAGAGTGTTGCTTTATGAATTCAGATCTTGTCAATCTTCCATAGTCTCTTAATGGTTATAATTCAGAAAGTCATAGAAAACTGATGGCAGTACATGTAAATCTTACCCATCAAAATGTAATTTACTGGCTAGAGAATAGAAACTGTTTCTTTGCTCTGTGGTTATGGTATAGCTTTTCACGATTTTCTGTCTGTTTTTAATGCCACGCAAACTCTGTAGAGAACTGTCCTTGTTAATTGGTCTGCATTCTTTACCACAATTGTCAATTGAACAATCTTGTGACAATGTACACACAAATACACACACACACACACACACACACACACACACACACACATTTTAAATCTGGAAATAGGAGAAAGGTAAATACTGCATTGGCACGAGGCAGTATGCTCCCATTTTACTGGTGTATAGACAGCCATGCTAAGGCTGAGACACGGCGCCTCAGAAGTAAGCCGTGCCTCTGCACTCTAACCCAGATTTTCAGAGGCCAAATTCATTTGCATTCCACTTCTTTGAGAAGCTCTCCTCAGTTCTCCCCATGAATGCTCAAAAGAACAAAAGCTCTGCATACAGTCATAGCTGTCACCTACATTAGAACTACAGAAAGAATCGGACTAATGATATTATCAGAAATAGTATGTTTTTAAAAATCCCTAAATTTCAATTCATTGCTTTTTTATTATGATTAATAAATTTGACAAACACGATATAAATAAAAGAGTGTGAGACCCAGATGTGTTTTTATGGAGCTCAGAAACTAATTCTAAAAATAGGTCAGGTACACAAAGCGTTCTGCTAAGAGTATTTGATGATGTATGCTAAAGCCCACAAATGTCGTACCAGCCAATGACAATAGCCAATGTACAACGAGTTTAATATCAGCCAGGCCCTTGACAAAGAACTTTTGCATCTAAAGAGCTCTTTTCATCTTATTTCTGTGAGGTTGCTCCTGTTATCAAAAGAAGCCACCAAGGCCCTGAGAAGGGTCTAATGAAGGGGCGGGGCTTAGGCCAGGAGTCAAGAAGCAACCCTGTTGATTCCCATCAGCTGTGGAAGAAAGAAGGGCCACCATAGCTTTGTAGTGATATAGGACGGATGGAGGAGACCTGGAAGAGGAAGAACACAGAAGAGAAAGTGGAAGGGCCAGAAAACGAGGAAGGAGACTTCAATAACCCATAAAGATCTTACTTTGCTCATACTCTGATCACCTTGCTCAGACAGAATCATTTTTCAAATTCTTTGTGACAAGCTTATTTTATTTAAAAATACTTAGAGGGAGACTGGTAAGAAAACTTAGTAGGTTAAAGACACTTCCTTGGAAACCTGGACTGGATCCCAAAACCCATGGAAACTATAGAGACAACAGTACAATTGTCCTCTCTCTCTCTCTCTCTCTCTCTCTCTCTCTCTCTCTCTCTCTCACACACACACACACACACACACACACACACTCCAAGTAATAAGAGTAAGGATAGTAGGAAAAAGGATAACAATAACAAAATCCAAATAAAACGTTTTAATTTTTTTTTTTTTTGGTTCTTTTTTTCGGAGCTGGGGACCGAACCCAGGGCCTTGCGCTTCCTAGGTAAGCGCTCTACCACTGAGCTAAATCCCCAGCCCCCACGTTTTAATTTTTAAACACTGAAAAGTAATGCAAGAAAATTAGAAACCTTCTCACTGCTCCCAGAGTCACTGGCTTAGAAAGGGTTAATATTGTTGGCATGAGCTCAATAACAAGAAACAACTTGGGGAAGAAAGGTTTCATTTGGCTTCCACATCACTGTTCATCACTGAAGGAAATCAGAACAGAAATTCAAACAGGGCAGGAACTTGGAGGAAGGAGCTGATGCAGAAGGGTGCTGCTTACTAACTTGCTCCTCATGTCTTGCTCACCCTATTTCTTTATAGAACCTAGGACCACAAGTCCAGAGATAGCATTATCTATAATGGGCTGTGTCCTCCCTACTAATCTCTCAAAAAATTCCCTGCAGGCTTGCCTACAAGCCATGTTTTCTGGGGGCAATTGAGGTTCCTTCCCCTCACATGACTCCAGTTTGTGTCAAATTAACATAAAACTGATCAGTATAGGCACAAAGAGAGAAGTGAGCCCACCGTCCCTGTGGCAGAATGAATAAGAGCCAAGCAAGAATGAGACATGAAGTAGCATGCATTTTGCTTCATTTGTGTAAAAGAAACATCTGAGAAATGTGAGTGTTCTTCCTACATTCATTGCCCTTTAAAATAATGGCAGGAAACAAAGGAGCCATATTTATAACAACCTATAACTGGAATTTTACTCCATGGTAAAATACTGAAGATTTCCCATTATCATCCGTTCTATTCAATATCAAACTGAGGGACTAGCCAGAATAAAAAGGTAAGATAAATGAATAAAAAAGGTATGAAATAAGAATTTGAATTGAGATAATATATGAATAGATTAAAATTAATAGATTTATGAAGAATTGTATTGGTGTCTGTTCATTGTTCATGGTACTGAGTATCTTTAAAAGTTCCTATGCATATCATGTCCTATGACCATATTTACTTCCCTCTCATTTGTTCATCTTAATCCCCCATACTCTTTTCTCACCTCCCACTAATCTGTCTGGATATCTACAAATAAATTCTATCCTGTAAACTGTCAGCAAGGAATTGGAAAATAAGATTCAGGGAAGTATACCAATTACAATATACTCCAAAATTTCACTGATATAAGAGTAAATTCTAATGAAAGTTGCAAAGATTCTTCCAACTCTAAAATAGCTCTGAGAAACGATAAAAACCTTACACACACACACACACACACACACACACACACACACACACACACAGAGAGAGAGAGAGAGAGAGAGAGAGATATTTAATAGAAATTGAGAAACTGATGGTTAAAAAAAAAAAAAAGCAGAACCCATGAGTCCCCTACCTTCCTTAGGAAATAATAGTTGTTAACGGCTGGTGGAGGGGAGATACTTAGTAGCCTGAATGAAAATGCCCCCAATTCAATAGGCTCATATGTTTGAAAACTTAGTGCCTAGTTGATGGAAACTTTGGGAAGGATTAAAAGGTATGGCTTTGTTGGAGGGTTGTGTCACTGGGGACGTACTTAGGTTTCCAAAGACTCAGGTCTTTCCCCAAATGTTCTCTGCCACCTACTTGCAGATCAAAATGTGAGCTCTCAACTATTTGTGCTGTTCGGCCTTTGCTCCAGCATCACGGACTCTAAGCCTTTAGAACCATAAGACAAATTGCATACTTTCTCTCATAAGCTCCCTGGTCATGGTGTTTTGTCACATCAATAGAAAAGGAACTAATTTGAGATGTCATTTTTTTCTAACATGGCTACTTGGGGACTGAGTAGAAAGAAGGGTAGAGCTGTAAATCAAAGGAGAGATTAACAGGCAATGCAAGTTAATATAATCACCATGCATTATGTGTACATAGGAGATTCTCAAAAGTAAAGAAAACAAAAAAATGGCAAATTTGCTTAAAGGTGTGCCAACTTTTCTGTTGCAAAGTTTTGACCTAGAATGTATGAAGCCATGAATCTCATCCCTAGCACCACAAAAAAAAAAAAAAAAGGTGGAAGAAAAGAAATTGATAAACTGTGAAATCTATTTAGAAATACATAGAACTTCAAACAAGAAAAATGGCTTTGAAGAAAATGGGCAAACTGTGAGACTTATCATTAGAAATCAACTTATTACAAAGCAAAGAAAATTAAAATAATGTGATATTAACACAGGAAGAAAAAATGGATAAGTGGAATGAAATCAAACACTGAGGATTATTTGAATAGCATTAAAAAAGTTGTCAACATTCTCTTGAGTAAAAAGTGTCAGAACCATTGGTTATCTACATAAAAATTTATCATTGGTTCATGCCGTTTATATCATACATAAAATTAGAATCAGATTATATTCATGGATATAAACAGTAAGAAAACATATAGATATCTTCATGATATCAAGAGAACAAGCATACGGCATACAAAATATGAAAGATACGAGCTATAAGAGAATAAAATCTTTTAACTGGCAGTTATTGAAATGAAGACCGTTTTGTCACTATATAAGTGAATTGAAAAAAGTCACAGATTGGGGAGACCCTTGCTATTTGGCAAAAGTCTTACATCCGCAATCTGAAAATCCTCGAGTGGCCAAGATGAAAAGACAAATCATCTTCCTTACGAACATTTTGGATCCATTCAAATGTCTAGTGAGCTAATGCTTTGAACAAGGCTTCAATAGAGAGATTGCTGTGTGTCTGGGGTGTTAATAACTTCCTCACAGTATTACTAGGACATCAAGGAAATGGGAATGAAAACCACAGTGTGGTGTAACTACACTCCCACCAACTGACTGAAATCAAGCTACTGCCAATACTCAACCCTTGGTGGTGAGGACGTGGAACAACTGGAAATCTTATTCACTGCTGGAGGAAGTGAAAGCGGTACAGTCATCCCATTGCACTGTCCAACAGGGTCCACCAAACCAATACCCGTGTTTGCCTTGTGATCCAACTACTCCACATCGAGGCTCATTTCACCAACAAAGCAGGTCACATGGACACCAAAGAACAGGTAGGGGCATGCTTGTCACAGTTTCATTCACAGTCTTGTGATAGTTAATAGTGATTGTCAACTTGACAATGTCTGTAATCACCTAAAAGACAAATCTCTGGAATGCCTGGGAAGGGAGCTTCTGAGCTGGGTTAACTTCCGCGTAAAGACTCACCTTTCACTGTGGGTAGCACCGTCCCCTTGGCTGGGACCCTTGACTGAATTAAAAGATAGTAAGCTGAGTACTAACATTAATCTTTCTCAACTTCCTGACTGCATACACAATGCAGCCAGCTGCCTGGGGCTCCTACTGACAGCTTTCATACCTCGATGAACTGTAATTTCAAATTCTGACCCAAAAAAGGTTCTTCATCTTTGTCTCTTCACTCATCCGTTATTTGCTATGTATGACTCTGCCTCTGTTGCAAATTGGAGAATGGTACTATCACACACACACACACACACACACACACACACACACACACACACACACACACACACACACTTGACAAAAGTCTCAAGAACACACATTGGAAAAGAAAAAGCTTCTTAAACAAAAGGTCTGTAGCCACACACAGAAGAATGAAATTGTATCTATGTTGCTCCCAGCACCAAAATTAACTCAAAATGGATTGAAAGCCTTAATAGAAGATCAAAAATGCTGGAATTGCCAGGACAAATACCAAGATGTGGGCATAGAAAACTGCTTTGGAGAACGGTTCAGTGTGGTTTCATGAGCTCTTTTCTACATCGTTGCCTCAGTGAACTCTCACCACTGTCTCAGGCACTACTGTTGCTACTGCCTTCTCAGAGTTTTGTTTTCTCAAACTCCCGTATCCACAAGACTTGAGATGGGAGTGGTGTCCTCCTTGCATGCCTTTTCTCCTGTTCTTTTGTGGTTTGAATGAGAAGGGCCCCCGTAGACTTTGCATGCTAAGGGGGTGAAACTACTTAGGAAGGTTTAGCTGAGGTTTGTCACTAAGGGTAGGTTGAGGTTTCTAAAGCTCATGGCGTTCCCAGCTTGTGCTTCCCCATCCTCACTGTTCAGTTCTCAAGATGCAAGCTCTTAGCTACTGCTCTAGCACCAGCCATGCCTGCCTTGCCTACTGCTATGCTCCTCTCCATGATAAACTCACCCTCTGAAACTGTAAGCCCCAAATAAAATAAACTTCCTTCTATAAGTTGCTTTGGTCATGGTGTCTTAGTCTCTTGTAAACTCACATCCGTTCAGTTGTACAGCTATTTCCTCCAAATTAAAATAGTTCTTCCTGGAGGGAAGAAGGAGCTTTGTAAGACTCAGGAAGTAAATGAAACGCACAAGGTCTGAGAAGTACGTGAAATTCACAAGATTTGTAACCTCCCCCACAGTCCTATAAATAGCAACAATTGCAGCTGAGAGGAGTCTCTGGCCCACTGAGCTGCCTCACAATTATGCAAGTAGCTCTAGGAATTCAACTTCCATGAGTCAACCGCATGTTACAAATGATGGATGTTTTTAGTGATTTAGATGTCTTAAGATCACCCATACTGCATAAGTAACTCCTTATCCTCTAGCCTGTTTGTAACCCCAGGAAACTCACCATTTTGCTAAGCCAGAAATAGATAGGATTGCTCATCTCATTTGTCATCAGTGCCTTAGCTGGAGTGAATGGGCACTTTTTAAATTTATGCGCAATTTTATTTATACACAACTGATACCCAAACAGGAGCTAACACAAGCAAAGCTGAGTTGGGGAAGAGTGTCTACATAGCTGCTACAATGGATTATGAAACAAGTAATGGACACTGATTTATGTGGATTGACCCAAGATGGCTGCTTCTCCCATGTAGTAAAGGGTGGTGTGAATTCTTATTGTAGAGGTGCGGTGATGCATGACAACAGATGGGATCAAGACAAAGCCATCTGAGAGTGGAGCATCCTTGGTGGGGATCCTCTTGTTCTTCTACTTGTTATGGAGTGGCATGCAGTGATGTTCACCATAAAAGTGTGGAGATCCCCCCAGAACTGTCAGTAGGCTAGAAAATACATTACAATCTCTGAAAGTAGCACAGACAGAAAAGGATTATAAGCAAGTTGTGTGGTTAATTGTGAGACCTTTATTCCAGGTGATAAGGTATGGAACGGCTGCCTGTTTCCTGTAGCTTGCCTTTTGTTACTTCATGGATTATTCTTCTGCCTTTCTCTATTCTCTTTCTTCCATCCTTTCAACCCCTTAACACTAGATAAGAGAAAAAAGAATAGAGAGGACAAAAAGAAATCCACCCATAAAGTCTGAAATTGGAAATGGGTGGCGGGGATTATTGTTAGGTTACTTCCTGCTGATTTGAGACATTGAGTTCCTTGAGACAAGTTTGATCTTCACCATCAGAATATCTAATGTTATCTTCTTTCTTCTTTCTTCCAACGACTCACCAACAATCCACCCAACTTCTCAAGGCCCTAGAACATTTATAAGCCCTCTAAAAAGTCCCTAGAATTCCAAATGTCACCTGGTCACAGAAACTACCTGCAGTTGAAAAAAATCACATCCCTGCTAGAGCATGAGACAAATCATACTCATCTTCTGAAGACAATCTGAAGCAGCCCTATATCCTACACCTGGGATCAAAATGAAAACACATTATTATAATATGAAAATATATTTCTGTGGTGTTTTTTAGGAAAACTAAAATTCCAGAATTGTCACTACAGTTTTCCCAAAAGAAAATGCCTTTGTGAGTGATTGCAATGGGGAAAAGGCCTGTAGACACTCTCCTCCACAGTGGTCTCTGATTTCAGAGGCAGTGGGAAAGAGAGAATGAGATCTAGTGTTGGCTTGCCATTTCTTACAGAAAGCCAAATACAATGGAGTGTAAATTAGATGCACTCCATCTGCCCCTATAACAGAGAAAGGTGAGCTAGCATTTAGCATGCAGACAAAGGGTCTTAATAACAGTGTGGTCCAGGAAACTATGGCATTCTTTAGCACCTGAACTTCTTGAACTGAGAAAGACTTTTAACCCAGGAATTAAAGAGCCTCCTATTGCCCTAGCTTATGTGGCTAAGGGACATAGAGACAGATGAAATTAGACTGAATGTTGTGCATGCAGAGAAACTGATCAATGTAACTTCTGCC
Source organism: Rattus rattus (assembly GCF_011064425.1). Lineage (NCBI taxonomy): Eukaryota > Metazoa > Chordata > Mammalia > Rodentia > Muridae > Rattus > Rattus rattus. The sequence goes on from NC_046154.1 coordinate 89,779,417, forward strand.
CCCTAGAGACAATGAATGCATAAACTGCAGAGATGTAAGGAAAATCAGGCCCTGATAGACTCGTTTATACAAGTTCCTAGGGATACATGTTTATGATTCTCATAAACATCAGACTGGGAAGACAGTAGAGGAATGACAAACATTGCTGAGGGAGCTTGGAATGAGAGGGGCAATATTTAATGATCCATGGACTAGGTAGGATCATACTCACAGGAGAGTTTTAAAAGAACTTGATTCATCAGGGACCTCAAAACTGGTATGGAGTTTTAGTGTCTTTGCTGAGCCCTGTGGAGGGATCTTTATGAGACAGTAGAGGCTTTGGAAAATCTGAATGATTTAGAACTATTTTTTTAAATCAGGCTTGTATAGATAGAGCAATCACAAGGAGATTAGAGAGGAAAAATGATGAGAAGGTATCATTCGAAGGCAAATGTGACAAGATTTGTATTGAGCTGATTTATAGGTGGAAATTTAACAGAAAACAAAAAGTAATTGTGGTGTGCTTTCAGAAGTTTCCAAGCCCTAAGCAACAGTTCACAGAAGATGGAAATGATAAAACAGAGCAGACAAAAATCAGAAGACAAAGCTCACTCCAGGGGTGGGTAATTACTACCCCAGAGCAAGCTGTGTACTTTTCTCCCCTGCAAGAAAATAAAGTGCTACTAGAGACCGTTTACCCAGACCAGGACTTTCAAGATCTAGATGAATCTGATAGAAAGGCAAGCACCATACTGCTTGTCAGAACTGGGATACCAGTGCCTATAGCAAGTATAAAAAGGCAGAGCAAACACTTGCTTCCTTTTGGGCCTAAGCCAGACCAAACAGTAAAAGCCAGTTTCATCAAGACCATCAAGACAGGACTCTTGTGAAGAGTAGAGTATGCAGCATCCCCATGGCAACAGTAGCATTCCAGGATAAGGAGGCCATTTGGCTCATGGATATTGACTATAGATCACTGCCTGCTAGATGAGCCAGTGTCACCATCCATGCTATTGTGTCCAACATTACTTGCTTGATGAAACAATTTATACAAGTGATGGGATATTTTCATGGTGTATTGGACCTTGCTAACGATCCTTCTTTATTATCTCCTTAGCCATCCAAGACCAAATGACTGTTACTTGAAGTAGACATAAGTGCCCTGTAAGGAGCTCCTCACGCTCTCTAAAAAGGTTTCTTTATGTTATTCTAAGCCTTGGGTGTCACAGGTTAATAAATGAAGGCATTTGTGAGGTGAAAGAAGGTTCCTTCAGGAAAATCCCTTGGCTGGGGAGGTCGGTGAAGCCACCCAAACCATGAGGCTATTGTTACTGTGGTTGATAAATTTCAGAACTACATAATATAAGGACATATTGTTGAAGACACAACTCACTTTGCACATGTAAATTTCAGGCTGCAACTGAACTCCTCCTTTGTTAACTATATTCCATAGTACCAGAAGGCACTATGCACATTGCTAGGGACAGAATTATCACTAACAATTTTGCTAGATTATAGGCCTTGTATGTTATATACTGTTCTAGATTGATTCTATTGTTGCGATAAGATATTCAGAGCAAAAGCAACTTGGATGAGTTATGGGGCGTACATTCCTAAGTCACAATTCATCACTGAGAAAAGTCAGGACAGAAGCTGAAGCAAAAACCATAAAAGAACATTTCTTATGGGTTCATGCTCAGCTAGCTTTCTTATATAGCTCAAGTCCCTAGGGATAGTGGGCTGCCTACCCCAACTTCAATCATCCATGAAGACAACTTTCACAGACATGACCACCAGCTATTCTAATCGAAGCAATTCTTTGCTTGAGGTTACCTCTTCCCAGGTGACCGTAAGTTATTATATCAGTACATAATAAAAACTAACCAGCATAACTACCAACATTCGAGGCAAGATATGTCTGTTGATGAAGGAGTAGCAGAACCATTATAACCAATGACTTTCTCATTGTACATAAATCTCATTCTGTATGAGTAGACACATTTGATACTGTGAGCTAAGATAAAAGCCTACGGTGGTGGAGTACACTGTAGTTATGATAAATGATACAATATGCCCATCAAATGGCATTCTAACATTTGTGTTTATACTCACAGATTACTGCTTACTTTCAGATTTTGTCATGGAGAGAAACTTCCTTTTTTTACAAGGGAGTAGTATTAACTATAAAGACTCATAAGCAGTCAAACTCCTGAGAATAAGTGACTCCTGCCATGGCCATAAATGGAGAAAAATAACCAGACATCTCTATCATCTTCCTTCATAGCCCAGGGGATGTCATGGAAGAATCAAAAGGAAGTAATAAGTGTTTCAGAGTGGGCCTTTGTTGATACATCCACCTTCGACTCATTCCTGTAAGCATTGCCCCAAAATACACTAGTTGACAAGCTAAACTTTGGTGAATAAAATGAGTTACCTGAGATGAAAAAGTATGAAAGTCAGGCAGCACTCTCCTTTTACTATAATCTAGTGACTTCCTGACAATTCCTCAATGATCTTGAAGACCTGATTCAGTTTCCTTCTTCATCCCTACACCCATCCTCAACATCTCAAGCTTTGACACTCACGTGAGGAAACGAACACTCAGCATCCTGAGCACTCTGCTCCAGGGTCTCCTCCTCCGATCCTGTGATGCCCACTCTCACAGTAACATTCTGGACCTTCCAACCAACAAAAACAAGTATCCGTGAAGGATCAACTTTAATTTCCTCTCCTGGCTTAACATCTCCAATTAGTCCCGATTCTAAGCTTCGAGATATCACCCACCCTTAATTTTAATTATAATTATTTGACCTTACCCTCTAAACTCCATCATTTTCCCACCACCCCTCTGCCTCTCCAGACTCTTTCTCCCTTCTTGAACTTTGCCAGATCTCATTTATAATCATGTAAAATGTTTCCTAACACATGTCCCTTCATCCATATCCCTCTCACCACGTGCACTTGAAAATATCAGCGACAACACTTCCCCTCTCTCTAAGGCTGGCCCAAATCAGCTGTATGATGCTAAATAAATAGAGAATACAACTCCACAGCTGAATATGATGCGCTTCCTAGTCACGTAATTCTCTAAGGACCCATGGCCTCTCACTATCACCAGAAAGATGGCCATCTTTCTGTGGCAAGCTATTTTTTTCCACTTACTAAGTAAGTAACTTTCCTCTCCCCTCCCTTCTCACACCAACTCCTCCATCTAGTTTCAACTGATGACCTTGCCTCATACTTGAGAAAAGTAGACATTACCAGAACCAAACTCACAATGCAATGTCTCACCTCCCATACCCAAGTCCACAGTATCTGGTCATTTCTTCCATCTCTTAACCTGTGTGACAGAGGAAGCGTCCTTTGGGCCTAATAAAGATTAAATGTCTTTTAAGGTTTAAAACCCCATTCAATGGTTCCTCCCTACCTTCTAAAAAACTGTATCATATTTCTTCTTTATTTCTGTCTGGAAACATGATCGGTTTTCCCCTAACCTTTTCTAATTCACTCTCATCAATAAATAAGTATGTTTCCATACTTAAGTTCTTATTATTATTTGAGAATTTCACACCTGCATCAATGAATTTAGATCAAACTAACTCCCTAACCCAGCTCTTCTAATTCCTTCCCTACCACTCCACTGCTTTTCCCTCCCAATACAATGTGCTTTGAGGCTAAACCTACTTTAAGACTTTCCCTTAATGTTCATTTACATAATGTAGCATGTCATACTAAAACTTTTTAAATGGGAAGAAATGGATTCTCAGATATACTTATGTCTTACTTCATTAAAAAATATACACACAAAAGTACACAGCAGAGAGAACTTTTGTGGAATACTTCAGAACATAAATAGAAGTGTGGAACAAAGGGGGACTTCAGTGTTATCCCTTTACTCTCAATCACTCTAGCTTTTATGCCACTACCCAACCAACCTTCACATCATCAGCCAACACACTCCATGGCTCAGAACTCAGTGAGTACCCCTTGTCCTCATTACTCAGTCTCTAGTCTCAACTTCCACATACATCATTCTCAGCCCTACAATAACCTGACTTTTCCAGACACCTAATTGTGATGTTTTTCTCAATGACTTAGCTGTCCTCAGCATTCCCAGTTTCAACATCCATGTGACTAGTATCCTGACCCCTCTTCTTTTCCAACTTAGGGTTCTTTGGAAAGTTTTTATAATCATTAGGTCCCTGATGACATCAATATGTTCAGTAACTGCTTCATCACCTTCTAATCCAGATAATTCTCTTCTGAATGGTACTGTTACATTTTCTTCTTGCCATTTCAAAGTTTCAGTTTCTATAACTCTATAACTCATTACTTTAGGATCTTCTACCCTTTGCCTCCCTTTTTCAAGCCTTCTTTACTAACTTTCATGACCATCAGCTTTACTGACCAAACCATGAATGTCATCTTCACTAATACCCAACACCCAAGCAAGAAGTCAGTGCAGTAGTGTTCCCTCCTAAAGTCATCTTACAGGTTTCCTCCTTTTCATCTTCACTGCCAAGTATATAGTCTCATCTAGTAAAATATCGACAGATAATGAAATGGTAAATACTGGATAAGTGAGTCGATAATATGAACCAATCCAAGTGTTAGATGATCACTGGACTCAGGAAGTGTTCAGCATAGCACCCAAGTCTCTACAGATATGATTGTTATTAAAGAGAAATTTGGTGGTGGTAGCTGAGTCAGTGGTTGTAGTTGCATAGTATTTTAGAAAATCTTGAAGCCTCCAGTGTCTATAAACCATACATCTTTTAAGACCTAGTTGTGTGACTGACATTCTATTTTTCTCTCTTCTTCGTGGATTTGTACAGCAGGTCAAGGGGTGTCTCCTGAGATCCCCAGAGTTTATATTCTTGAGTTAAGCTACTTGTTTGTACTTCTGAATTGACCTAGGTAAAAGACTAACTGACAGTCTTCCCATAGCTCCCAAAGACAGGGATACTATTGATAACTCTGCTTCTGGGGCCAGCACCTAGAAAATACGCATGAGATAGATTCAACACGCCAGAAAATTCTGAAGCATAAATTTTTGGTGGACTTTCTTTGGATTTCCCCTTTCTCTTAGAAGAAAGAACATAGCAGTGGAGTCTGATTTGCAACTAATGAAGTCTTAGTGTTCAAGTGTGAAGACAGTCTTGGGATTACTTGGATACTCTAACGCTTAAGGTTTTTGTTTTGGTTTTGGTTTTGGTTTTTTGTTTTTTGTTTTTTTTTTAAGTCAGGAGGTTTAATGGAGTCTTACAAACATATGACCACATGTCACACTATTGTTGGCCCTCTTCCACGGAAGCCAGTAACCTACACACCAGGAAAGCTGGTCTATACCTCTCATTGCTGCCCTCACCCCCATTCTTTAGTCTTGAAACTAAAGCAAGTGCATGGAGCCCACCAAATCAAGCTTGACGGAATGATTTGGACTTCTCAACTTTCCTACCCTGAACCATTATCCTATCAATCCATAGACTGCCTATAATATAGTCAAACATCAATGAAACCATAGTGATGGTGAACAAGAAGAAGTAGGAGCCACTAAAGCCAGAATTCTAATGATACAGCTGTTGGATTTGTATGTTTGGTTGGTTTGGTTTGTTTTTGAGGTCTTATATAAATCACATGACCTCACCATGTCCCTTTGATCATCTATAGAATGGGAATAAGAATGCACTGTGTTTGAGAGCTCACAGGCAATGCAAGTAAGCTCACATCTTTGAGTTACAGGAGGTATTTGCTACTGAGGAAATTTAACTCTGGGACATCCTTACCCAAATTTGACTGAAAGAACTCTAAAAATGTGGATTCTTTATTTCTCTTATTTCTTGAGTATAATTTTTATTTTCTGTATTTTTTATGTAGTAATTAGGGCTCTTAATTTTCCTCTAGGCAAATTTTATGTTGTAATGTATAATTTTCATTACTTACATGTCTAAGTTAGGGTTTCTATTACTGTAATGAAGTGCCATGACTAAAATCAAGATGGGGAGGGAAGATTTTATTTGGTTTACACATCCACATTGTAGTCCATCATTGAAGGAGGCCAGGCCAGGAACTCAAACAGGGCAGAAACCTGGAGGCAGGAGCTGATGCAGAGGCCATAGAGGGCTGCTGATCATTGGTTTGCTTTCATGACTTGTTCTGCCTGCTTTCTATAAAAACCAGGGCTGCCAGCTCAGGAATGGCACCAGCAACAATGGATTGAGCTTTCCTCATCAATCACTAATTATGAAGATGCCCTCCAGGCATGCCTTCAGCCAAATTATATGGAGGCATTCTTAAATTGAGTTTTCCTCCTCTCTGATATCTTTTATCAAGTTGACATAAAAGTAACCAGCACACTGATTTACCCCCTAAACAGCCTGGCATTGCCAATATGATTTTTCCTTCATCTCAGAAAGTTTTAAATACACAGAATATAATTTGTTCTTTTTGTATAATTTCTACTTGAAATTTGGGGATTATTATACTTTTTACATTGTTTGTAAATATAATGCATTGCAGAGAATATTGCCTACAGAAGTTCTAGTCAACAAAAATACCATGCAGTGGCTGGGGAGACGACTCAGCAGTTGAAAGTACCGTTGCAGAGGAACAGGATCTGATTTCCCAGCACCCACATGTCCAGCAACTCCAGGTCCAGAAGATCAGATGCCCTCTTCTGGCATCTGAACTCAAGTACACATATGCAAAGAATACACACACACACACACACACACACACACACGCACGCACGCACACACACAGTGACAGTGGAAACTTCTGGTTTGTTTAGAAAGTCAGTTCTATCAGCTGATGTTTTGCTGGGGCACACAGGCGAAAGGGTGTCTTGCTAAAGAAGACATGTGAAAGAATCTTTGCCTGAAGCAGACACAAGTAAAATGATGTTTTTGCTGGAACCAACACATGAAAGGACGCATGATGAAGGAATAACAAATATTACCCCACAGGCAGTGGGAGAGGAGCATTGGTTTGCTTTTCTCCACCTTGCTATTCTTTGCTAACGCACGCATGTATTGGTTCAGGTTGCATAGTGTTGCGGTAATGCCACAATTGAGAAAAACTCACTGAAGAACTAACTACTCATGAGGTTCCTGCAGTAGCCTGCTGCTTCACTGCCTCACCTCAGGCTACTTGGTGAGTCTTGTGAATTTTTCAGGATTGAACTACAGCTGCTGGTTTAAGTATGGTGTCTGCCTGCCCAGAAGACTAGACTGAAACTGTTGATTCATATTTGGTGTTTGGTGCAGGACTGAACTGCTGACAAAGAACATTGAGCTCATAAGCTCATCCCCAGAGAACTATTACTAAACAGGTCCACTTCCCTCATATCCTAAACTTTTCTCTTCCACTGTCTATGCTGGGAATGGCCAGGAGGACATGAGCTTATTTGCATTGCTTGTGAGCCCTCAAACACAATGCATTCTTATTCCCATTCTATAGATGATCAAAGAGACCCGGAAAGGTCATGTGATTTATATAAGACCTCAAAAGTAAAACAAAACCAACCAAACATATAAACCCAACAGCTGTATCTTTAGAATTCTGGCTTTAGTAACTCCTGCTTTCTGTTCATCATCATTGTAGTTTCATCAATGTTTGGTTATATGACAGACAATGTACAGATTGATAGGATAATGGAACTATGCCATATGCCCAACTACTTGCTGACATTTTGATTCTTATCCATTTTTCTAGAATTTTCTGAAGCTCTTGTTTCCTATCTTTGGTATTGTGTTTATCCGTGCATACCTGTGTGTGCATTCCATTGCAAATCATAAAGTAGTCACTTCTGAACTATTCATTAGAATTATATTATGCTTTAAATTTTACTTTCTGCTATTAACTATGATCCATATGCCCTACCTTTTGTTCCTCTGGCCTCTCTGTATATAGTCTATAAGTGTGTTTTTTTTAAGTCAGACCCCTGAATCATGTTAGTGGCACAAGTTCTAAATCTGTGACTACAAAGACTAACTAAATATGTTGTATCAACTTCTTTTTCTTTTGTTTTTTTGAGATGGTATGGTGATTTGAATAGGAATGGCCCCCACAGAATCATGTGTTTGACTACTTGGCCCATAAGGAGCGTCACTATTAAGATCTGTGGCCTTGTTGGTCAAAGTGTGGGGGGGGGAGAAGGATATCTTTGGGGTCTTGCAGCTCAAGCCAGGCCTAGTGTCAAGTCTGCTTGCTGATCAAGATGTAAAACTCTCAGCTACTTCTTTAATACCATGCCTGCCTACATACCGCCATGTTTCCCACCATGAAATGAACTAAACCTTTGAAACTGTAAGACAGCCCTAATGAAATGTTTTCCTTTATAAGAGTCGCCTTGGTCATGGTTCTCTTCACAACAATGCAAACCCTATCTGGGCCAGATGTGTCTCACTATGTAGTCCAGGCTAGCCTCAATTCTCCTGTCCTCATATAGAATTTTTATAAATTCTATTAATTTCTTGTATGTCTACACCATGCTGAAGTTGTAACTAAATTTTTTAAATGTAGCATTCCCTTTATTTTCAACACAACCTTGTAGAAAGGGCAAATGTTGTCACTTAAAATTATTCTGAATACAAGGTTTTATAATCATGGGTATAAATCAATTCAGATACTTCAGGTACTAACAAGCATTTCAACACAAGAAAGATGGGCTAATAAAAGTATGTATCCTAAGGCAAAAGGATGACTCCTGTGTGCTGTAAATGTCCTCTGATTTAGTATTTGACCTTTAATTTATCCATAGACATTTATTGATCACATTCTACATTAGGATATATATTAGCTATTGGGATGGCAAAACATAGCAAGGTATGTTCCCTGCTCATTATGTTTACAACAGAATTTAGTGCTTCTCAAATCTGGTTGTATCAATACTACATTTCTTTAAATTACTGATTCTTTAAACATTTCTCCATATTAAACATTATCATGCTACTGGAACCATAATATCATACAAGAAAAAAAAAACAGTGAAGGGCAGAATTATTTTGTCTCATTAAGAAGGTCTCTATCCCCCAAGGCGGAAAACCCATGCTCATGGAAGGAGGAGCACATGGTAGAGGCTGTTCACATCATGGTTGGAAGCATAGAGTACGACACTTATAAAACATAAATTGTGGTTACAGAACAAGATCCAGGCTCATCAGTAATCATGTAAAAAGAACCCAGGAAAACCCCACATAGAGTTACAACATTGAATCTTAATAAAACAATTGGCTCACTTATCAAGTCTTAGAATATTTGTTGATATACTCATACCCCAAACCACATAGTGAAGTGGTGAATTACATTCATTCTGTAAGTGTGAAGACATAAAAGGAAAACAAAATCTACAACCACTTAACAACAAAGTTAATCTCTTCAACCCCTATATTTTTTATTCTCCACCTATATTTATTTATTAATTGTCATTTGTTTGAGTCAGGGTCTTACCATATGGCCCAAGCTGCTTAGAATTCACAGTCCTCCTTTGTCAACCTTCCAAGGTTGGAAGTTACAAATACACATCTGAAGTGGAAACGTAAGGGTTCTTTGGAGAGTCGGTTGTGTCATATGGTGTTTGGCTGGGGCAAACACGTGAAGGAGTGTTTTCCTGAAGTGGATACAGGTGAAAGAAATGTTTCCCTAAGGCAGACTCATGAAATGTTTTGCTGAACCAGACACTGGTGAAGAATGTTTTGCTAAAGCAAGCATGTCAAAGGATATATGATGAGGGATTCTTTGCTAAATCTGTCTTACATTGCATAGTTGAGCTCCATTTGTAGGGAGTCATTAGAGAGTAATGCACCAAAAAGCTTCTGGTGGTGTGCCAATGGCTTCTTGCTGCCCCTCAGGCAGATTGGCAGAGTGATGTCAGTTGATAACAGACTCAAGAGGAGTTTTGCTAAGACAGACTCACTTGCTGAGGCAAGACATGTCGTGAGGTAAGACCTGGGGAGGACACTTGATGTTCAGAGGGAGTATAAATAGGACTCAGAGGACTGTGAGAGAGGGTTGCTGGTAGAGTTAGTTCTGCAATGCTTCTTAGTCTCGAGTCTTCGCTGGCCTTCCCTCCATTGAGCTAGGCACAGCTGAGAACTTCTCATGTCCCTGCTGACTCATGCCTGAGACTAGGTTGTGCCCCTGCTGCTGCTATCCCTACTCTACTAAACTTGGCTGCTGTTGTATCTGTGAAGTGTTTGTGAATGGCTCGAGCTGCCGCTGCTGACTCCTGTGATCTGAATTGCAGGTTTCCTGACAATGCAGGTGGGATTTGCTCCAAAGAACAATTTCTAAACTGGTCCACTTTCCCTGTATCTTTCCTTCTTCACTACCTTTGGTGAGAAGTGGGCTAGAAGGGAGATTTTAAAGCATTTAAGAACCATCATAAAAGGGGTTGGGGATTTAGCTCAGTGGTAGAGCGCTTGCATAGCAAGTGCAAGGCCCTGGGTTCAGTCCCCAGCTCCGAAAAAAAAAAAAAAGAACCATCATAAAAATTAAAATTACAAAGAACTTTCATTGAAAGTAGGCTTTGAAAAAATTAAAGCTCACACACATTCCTTTACATTTCGTAAAAATAAAAAACAAAAAGGACAGTGGGTAAACAGAGGAAATTGCAGGGAAAATAAATAGAAGATTCCTATTATTACTGAGATCTTGATCAGGAGCCTACCACAGCCCCTTACAATATGAGCTCAACAACGATTTTTCAACCGAATTGAAACTCCTGCACCTATCACCAATGTGAGGAGGTGAGAACAAAGTCAACCTATGTTACAAAAGCCCTGAGTTGATGTCATTGTCAATTAATATTCACTAAATATCAGGCACTATTAATGTTACATCACACACACACACACACACACACACACACCTCATAAGAACTTTATATGATAAAAACCATTATGAAACCACTTTCTGCATGATGAGAGTCAGAGACAGAAAAGATCCATTACTTCAGTGAAAGCATCAGTGAAGTACTAGAGACAGGACTTCATCTTGGCCTAGAGATGGTGCTTTGAGTTGTTTCAGCAGATAGCCACTCCACCCTATATTCAGCCTTTAAATATATCCACGGCCAGAATTAAACTAGCTTTGTCCCACAGGACCTTCAGTTGTACCAAAACTCTACAGCATCCCAGAATCATTACCCAACTACAAGAACTATACCCGCCACACCCACTTGGCACAGACATGACTTTAGTATATGCCATAGCTATCGCAAGCACTTGGCGGTTGTCCCACTGATGTGTGTCATAGCATCTCTGCTTTCTGTCTCAGTGAGCTTTCCAAGACCACAGAAGCCTGATCATCTCTAATGTAAGTGCAGCCTGGCTGTGTCCAGGCATCTGCATCCTCAGAGTGGACCCTTGTGTGAAGGTGGGTGAGCCTTGACAGATGCTCAAGGATCCTGGGAAAGCAGGAGGACAATTTCTCTAGATTTCTCAGACTTAGCACAGTAGATATTATAGACCAGAAAATGCCATTCTAATTTTAATGTATAGTAACTGTGAAAAGTAATGGCATCTCTTTTTTCTCTTTTGTGTGTATGCTTGCGGTGTGTCTGTATATCTGTGTGTATGTAAGAGAGTGAGGGGGAGAGGAAGGGTTAGACATGAAGCAAGCATGTGCTAGGACATACATGTTGGTCAGAGGACAACTGCAGGGGTTGGTTGTAACCTTCCACTTTATTTGAGGTAGGGTCTCTTGTTTGATACTACATATATCTCCAGGGAATCTCCTGCCTCCCTCTCCCATCTTGCAATAGGAGCACTCAGATGACAAACGCAAGCTACTTTGTCTAGCATTTTATAGATTCTGACAATCAGGTCCAAGGGTGGTTATGTGGCAAATACTTTGCCCACTGAGATATCTCCCTAGGCCAAAATTAATGACACTCTCAAACCTAAATATATCATGCTTTTAACATTGATCCTCTCAGCTTCTTCCCTTTCTTGCCCCCTAGTTACCATCCTCTGAATCATGTTTCTACATTCAGGACATCCTTTTTTCTCTCTTTCTTCCACATATGAAAGAAAATGTACAACACCTGTCTTTTGGTTCTGTATATGGATTGTATAAATCAGCATGACATCCTCCTGTTTCATCCACTGTCCTACAAATACCATCATTCCATTCTCCTTCTTGGTTGACTAACACACTTATGTGCCCATTCAGCTTGCCACAGTAGCCAGTTATTTTTATGTTGTACCCTCTGAAGATGTTTACCATAATGCCTGGCCTCCATGCTGATAGCTTCTCCCAGTTTTGACAACCAAAATAGTTCCATACATTGTCCACTAAAACACTCCTGGTTGAACCCACTAAGCTCCACGAATTCACAGAAGCTCCCCAAAGGGAATAAATACCCTGCAGTCCACAGAATGGCCAACTTAACAGCATATTCTTTATAGTTATCCTTTCCCACTCTTCTACTCCTGTAGCATCAAGAGAAGCATCTCATCTCAGTCTTTGCCTTAACTTTTGCCTCCAGCAGAGCCCAAGCTGAGATAGAAGATAAGCAGCTCTCAGCCATATACAAAGATACCAATTGATGCCATAAGCCTAAAAGGTGAGGAGAGGGCTCATGTTTGGTTATGGTAGAAGACTTCCAGAAGAACCTGTGGCCCACTAGGCATGACAGACCTAGAAACTAGTGACAACCCTATGCAAGAGGAAACTTGCCCAAGGCTCCCTCATATTTCCATGGGTAGGTGAGTTGCGCCACACCACACAATGGAAGGTATCTAGGATTAGATTTGCAGCTGCCATAGGTCCAGAACAGTGACTCACAACTTGTTTTTTACCTATGTGACCCAGAATCTCTGAGAGTCAGCTCTGGGCCTGTGTATTTGCATACATCCTGCTGAATGGAGCTACACACACATTCTACAGTGTCCATTCATAAGAGCATTGCTAATGAGGCAGGTGACCCACACCAGGTCCCACAGGAAATACAAAGCTAAAGGATCAAAGCACAGCCAAATTCAAAGTCTCGATTCTAGAGCTGGCCCCTAACAGCTTGTAGCAACTTGAACTCCTGGCCATCACCACTCGGTTTTAAGAATTGGGGCTGGAAGTGGAGGAGAAAAGAGACCATCTGGACCTTTTCACTGGGAAATACACTTAGAATCCGAATGTCCTTGATCCATGCCGGTGGCTTGCATGAAATGTTTGCACTTGGGAAATGCACTTAACAAATCACATCTCTTGGGAGCAGAGGCAATCACTCATTCAGACCCAAGGGTAAAGAGTGCTGATCTCTGGGCAAAGTTTATAGCCATTGAACCAAGCAGGAGCTCAAATGGATATCTCTGGAAACACTGCAGAACTATTCATGGGGCAGCCTGATAACCACCAAAGACATGCATAGACAAAGAATGTACACCAACTTTTTTCAGCCTTAAAAAAATAAGGACAACTGTATTCTTAAGAACCCAGATGCCCTTCAACAGAGGAATGGATACAGAAAATGTGGTACATCTACACAATGGAATATTACTCAGCTATCAAAAACAATGACTTTATGAAATTCGTAGGCAAATGGTTGGAACTGGAAAATATCATCCTGAGTGAGCTAACCCAATCACAGAAAGACATACATGGTATTCACTCATTGATAAGTGGCTATTAGCCCAAATGCTTGAATTACCCTAGATGCCTAGAACAAATGAAACTCAAGACGGATGATCAAAATGTGAATACTTCACTCCTTCTTTAAAGGGGGAACAAGAATACCCTTGGCAGGGAAGAGAGAGGCAAAGATTAAAACAGAGACTGAAGGAACACCCATTCAGAGCCTGCCCCACATGTGGCCCATACATATACAGCCACCCAATTAGACAAGATGGATGAAGCAAAGAAGTGCAGACCGACAGGAGCCGGATGTAGATCGATCCTGAGAGACACAGCCAGAATACAACAAATACAGAGGCGAATGCCAGCAGCAAACCACTGAACTGAGAATAGGACCCCCGTTGAAGGAATCAGAGAAAGAACTGGAAGAGCTTGAAGGGGCTTGAGACCCCATATGTACAACAATGCCAAGCAACCAGAGCTTCCAGGGACTAAGCCACTACCTAAAGACTATACATGGACTGACCCTGGACTCTGACCTCATAGGTAGAAATGAATATCCTAGTAAGAGCACCAGTGGAAGGGGAAGCCCTGGGTCCTGCTAAGACTGAACCCCCAGTGAACTAGACTGTCGGGGGGAGGGCGGCAATGGGGGGAGGGTGGGGAGGGGAACACCCATAAGGAAGGGGAGGGGGGAAGGGGATGTTTGCCCGGAAACCGGAAAAGGGAATAACACTCGAAATGTATATAAGAAATATTCAAGTTAATAAAAAAAAATAATATGGACATATTGTGAAAATATTATAACAAAATAGGCCAGACACACAATGGTGAGCAAATGCTGTGTAATCTCACTTATATGTGACACATACTTTATTTAATAAAAAAAAGCCAAGTTCACAGTCACAAAGTCTAATGGTACTTATAGGGGATAAAAGGTAGGTAGCAAACAGCAATATTGGACAGAATGCATAAAGTTACAGTTATAAGATGAATAGTTAATATTGTTGTTAATATAGTTAATAGTTAATATAATTAGCTAGTTAATATAATTAAATAGTTAATATCTGTTGCTAAATATGCTAAGAAACTACACATAAAATTCTATGTGAGATAATCTACATGTCGATTGGTATGTATGGTGTAAAGCATCATATAGCTTACTTATATGTGATTTTTATTCATCAATCACACCTCAGTAAGAAGAAACTGGATATTTTTAAAGATTTCTGCATTTTACTTTATATGTGCGTTTTGTGTGCATGTGTGTATGTATACTGCATGGCTGCCTAATGCCCTTGGAGGCCAGAAGAGGGCATCGGATCCCCTGGAACTTAAGTTGTAATGATGAAGTTGTAAATCACGTGGGTGCTGGGAATGGAACTCGCAGCTTCTGTGAGAGCAGCAAACATTCTTAACCACTGAGCCATCTCCCCAGAACTGAAATTTCTAGTTTAAAAACAATCTATAAGTAAATGAAGGTACTCTTCTTTCTTTCTCTCTCTCTCTCTCTCTCTCTCTCTCTCTCTCTCTCTCTCTCTCTTTCTCTCTCCCTCCCTCCCTCTTCTCTCTCTTTTTTTTTTTTTCTTTTTGTTCTCTCTCTCTCTCTTTCTTTCTCTTTAATTCCCAAAGCTGATCCTGTGGACTTTGGACCACCAGCAAATGTAGTTCAGAGCATAGAGAAGGTGAAGGCGCCTCAAACCTTTACCTCTGGATACTAAAGCTGCTTCCTCTCGGAGGGTCAGCCACCAATGCCGTGACCACTTTCTATTTTTGTGACGTTCCAGACAAATAAAATCAATGTACTTTTCTTTAACCACTGGGAAAATGAGGGTGAGAAAAGGCAGAAACTTGCCCAAGTTTACTCTGCAAGCCAGTGACACACGCACTCAAAGTTCATGCCTCCGACCTCCCAGACCAGGTTGTGTAAGGAAAAACGGAAAGAGAGCGGGACAGCTGGTCTCTCTGATAACTTCCTTCTCAGTAGTCTCCAAAAAATAATACGTGCTTCACAAAACTGAAAATTCACTTTCTCCAGAAAAACTGAACTGTTTTTCCTGTGGGACCAGTGCAGGCCTGACATTTACTCAGAAAGTTCTCTGGAACAAATAAGAACCCTGCTGTGACTCGTTTCTCTCCATCCTTTCAAAGTTTCCAGTTAAGTGGTGCCTAGAGATCCATTTCCCACTTTGCATCAGTGGATTGTTCTTAACTGTGAATTGGCCATGACCTGGCAGGCACTTACAGCCCCAAACATGAACTCACCTTCTTCCCTTCCCCCAGGCCTGTAAGCAAACTGTCATTCCCCCACGTCCTCCAGCACCCCTAATCACACCCCTTGCTTGCTCTAATGCCATGTTCTTGGCATCTTAAAACCAGGAAAGCACCAGCAATGAGGTCAGCTATGACTTCCCAGTGCAGCCAGGAATGTGAGACTGCAGAGAACATGGTTCCATTGAAGGAGCAACAAGCACGTGCCCAAGAGTCTTATCATAGTATTCAAATTATTGCCAGTTTATATTTATTCTTATCGCTTTTGCTATTTTGGCTTGGGTCACTGTGACTAGAGTTTGACAAACACTCAGGGTTTGTTTGTCTTTTAAGTTCCTCAGTTTGCAGCTTTGAGATTTGGTGATGAGATTTTATTGGTCTTCTCAAACATGACTATAAGATGTATTTAAAATTATTTGAGGGAGGTGTCATTCCATAGCACAACTATGGAGGTCAAAAAACTGCTCTCAGGAGTGGGTTCTTCTGAATCCAGGTCGTCAATCTGGGTAGACAATACTTTTCACCTCTGTGTCACTTCACAGACCTTTCGCTGTAATTTTAGAAAAAGAAGATTGGCTGGACATTTTGATGAGGACTCTGAACCCCAGACCCCTCCTGAAATCAGCACATCCAGAATTGACTCTCATGAATGTGTCCATAACAAACCCTTCCAGTTAATGCTTGTGCTTTGGGAAAGTTTGCAATCTGGCAAGTTTGGGAAACACTGGTTGATGGCACAGACATTTAAGCACACCCAAGAGAGACATCTGCTTGCCAGTAATCTAGAAGACATAAGAAAGCTTCCATAGGCAACTGAAAGGCTAGTGTGGGCCAACATTTCCCTTCCATAGGCCAGTGTCTCCCCTGTTGGGCCCCTGCCACACCCTACATCTTGCACACAGGGAGCAGTGATCTCACTTCCAGAGGCCTGCCCACCTCTCCACACACAGGCTGACCTTGCCGGCCATTCAGCTGGACTTGCCCATTCAGTCTCAGTCTGTTCTCTTAACCTTGAGGTTCACACCAAACCCAAATGTCCTTTTCACGTCAGTAAGCACAGACCTCTCCCTTCCTTGGACTCCGATCTTGAGACCTGTTAAGGAGCACTGTATTCACCTTGATTTGCTTGGAAGAGCCCACGTGGGCACCTTAGCTCCCCTTGTTATCAACTGCCTGGGTGACATCAGAAGACTCAGAAAACAGCTACTCAAGGAAGAACTGTAGGACTGGATGCTGAGATCAGGCTCCATGAGGACAGATGCTTTTATGCATCGTTTTTCTTCCAGCACTCACAGAGCACCTACAGCAGGATAGAATGTACAAATACACATGAGTGAAATTTTAAATCTAGTCAATCACCATGGCAAAATGCATTTCAAGTTTAAGCATTGAAGCACACATGGAGAACTGAGTCACAGTTTCAAAAACCAGTGTAAGATAAGGGAATAGCTTCATGGAAGACCATCTGTCAAACATTATGTAGGGTCCTGGGTTCAAACTCAAAAACCATAAAAAAATTAAATAAAAGCATGAACTTAAAACGCAAAAGTAGGGTGGCATGGAAAGAGTTAGACAGGAGGGGTAGAGATGGGGTATATCTGATCAACACATATTGTATTCATGTAGAAATTTCTCAATAGATTTTTTTAAATACATAAATTTCAGGAAAATAAAAAATAAGGAGAAAGAGAAGAAGAAAGAAATCCTAGATGCAAGTCAAGACCCATATCTGTTCCACCTTCTCCACACTAATGCTGTTCAAGGTTGTTGGTTCTTTAATATGTTAGAAAAATTGTTGCTCAACTTACTACAAATGCTCTTAATCCTATTAATTATTTTATAATTAGACATTTGTTGGTATGGGTTTTATCTATTAATGATGACCAAATTAAGATTTTTTTAAATGACCATTGGGCAAGCTGAGGAGATGGCTCAGCAGTTAGGAGCACATGTTACTCTGCAGAGGACAGAAGTTCAGTTTCAGCACTCATTGTAAGGCTCACAACTACCTGAAACCCCAGATCCAGGGGATCTGATGCCCCCTTCTGGCCCCTACAGGCACATGCACTCACATGCACATACCCACATACACATAATTTAAAATAAAATAAATCTTTAAAAATACATTTATTTATTTTGAAATAACAATGAACCCATTTATATCTACCAGATGTTAAAAGGTTGATATAATAACATATTGTTACAAAAAAAAAGTAATATCTGTTTTCCAAGAAAAAAAATAATTTGACGAGAAGAATGACTGTTTTCTTTTTTTTTTTTTTTCAAATCTCCTTAATGTTTGGTACAAAAGAGTCAGCTGGATTCCCACATTGGCTCCTGCCTTTAACATGTGGCCATGTCATAGGTTGTGTTGGTCATACAGAAACTGAGAAAGTCCATTGTATATTCATGAAAGAGTGAGTATGAAAGCCAAATAAAACCTTCATTTCTTTAAAGAGGTAGTTCTCATCCCATGGGCTTCTTAGAAGTATCCTAGGGGCTCACTAAGATGGGGTCCCTAGACCACACTTTGAGAACTGTTGATCCCATTTTTCCCAATATAAGTTATAGACACAATCAGAAAAGTTGATCAAAATAATTCATGTCTCTGCTTTGAATAAGGTGCTACTTTATCTCACTAGGATAAATGCCCACACATTAGGATGCCATACCAAAGAAATGGGAACACATAGCTCTCAGCAAATTACAAAAGACATCTTAAAATTTACAACTCATTTCTCTTTGTGAAACAGAAGATTCATCATAGAAGCACAGAGCCTTTGGTTCTATACTGTTCCTTTTAACTTTAATATCCTATCTTCTTTAGGAATGAGCCGTCTAGATCAGCCTGTGTTCTAGCCGGACAATAGGCTAACTGAAGCCAGGCAGGGTGCTAGGCTCCTGTAATCCTAGCATGAGGGAGACTGAAACAGGAGGATGAAAGGTTGGAATCCAGCCTTGGTTATGTAGCAAGCTTCTGTCTCAAAATATGGAAAAAGAAAATGATAACTTTTAACTATCTTTTAGAGGCATTCTGAAAATTAAATACATAAATGCACGTTGAGCGTGTAGAACAATTCAACAAACAGCAAACAGTTATTGTACATCATTTAAAGTACCTTTAAAACAACCAAAAGATAAATTTCTGTTTACCTCAATCCCCATAATTTAGTATGTCTTATAATGATTTGTTTGTAGTGGTAATTTTAGACCTGACTCTAGACAAACTTAAGGATGAATTAATTGAGGCGTCATTACAAAGGTGCTACTTAAAAACCCAAAATGAAGCTTGAAAATCCATACTTCAAACAAGCTGTGAGAATGTCCCCTTCCTCCCAAAGCGTTTGTGCATATGGCATTAATTAGCTTTGCTCTAGCAACTTCTAAGTGGCAATTAAATTTAAGTTGACCCCTGGGTTAATGGCAACCATGAAGAATTGTTAATGCTAAATGCTTACTGAGCACTGACAAACTTGGCAAGTGTGTGTGGAGAATTCATCCTTGGGAAGAATGAAGTCAGAAAGATAGAAGTTTCTCATCCAAATAATAGCATTGAGCTCAAGTGAGGAATGAGGACCCAGGCAAGATACAACAGATGGTCAAGGGACACTAACATCAGTTATGAAAAAGACAAAGGAAGGTCATTCTGCCTTGAAGCAACCAGGAAGACCTTACCTACATGGAAACTTTGAGAGGGAGGTTAAAAGATGATGCCCATGATCAAAGAAAGAAGACATGGGAAGAGGGAAACCACACTGGGTTGGACCACAGCAGCCTGGCATAATGAGAGTATAAGGCAACCATGGAAAGGACTAGAAGTAAATGGAATGGGTTTACATGCAATATTTCATCTAGACTTCACTCACAAGCCGAAAGACACCTCCGCAATAATTGAACTAAAGCTGTATCATCCGTAGCTGGGTATTGTGGGAACATGAACACCATCCATTCACTCTGTGCAGGAAGGACAAGAGGAAGGCACTGGCGGGGAAGAAACCAATAAGGAGGTCATGGAAATAGTCCAAAGGGAGAGGCAGTTCACTGAGGATTCATAATTGGTACAGGAAAGAAGGATGTGGTTTTCCTGGTAAAAGAATCCAACAGATTAGGTTCTTGAAATCCGAGAACACTGTGTGTTGGACCAAGGCCATGTGAGTTATATAAAATATGAACATATTTGACACAAGGAATGAAAGACAAAAATGGAAAGGAGAACAGGTTTGGGACTTTCCTGGGGCAGCTGCCTGCTAAACGCTACTCAGCTCTCCCTTAAGACCTTGGCTCCCGTGTTCAAGTTCACATACGGCACCAGTTGAGCACCACAGGCAGAAGCATAATATTCACCTCTGGGTCCCAAGATGGGCCACACCTCACAGCCCTCCAAGACACCAGTCCTGAAAGACAATAAGCCTTCACCCAGGGTTATTGAGGCCCCACCTAATAGGCTTAGGAGAATGCCCCGCATTGCTCTACCCTGGCATAGCCATGGAGGAAATGTGATGGAAGAATTGCCTGGGAGTGGCCCTGCGGGTTCCCCTCCTGTTACATCAGTTATTTGTTGGGACCGATCAGTTACAAATTGTGGGTTCACTGGGGAAATAACGAACACATCCCTTTCTACTTCCAGAAGCAGTTCTTTCCTGTGACATATCTTCCCTCAGCATGGGCATCTCTGCTCATTTTATTTGTCTCTAATTAATCCTCTTGGAGTCTGCAATTAGACATGAAGTACTCCCTGCTTTCTCTCCACACTTAAAATGTAAATGTTGGCTAACTACTCAGTAAGAAAGAAAGAAAGAAAGAAAGAAAGAAAGAAAGAAAGAAAGAAAGAAAGAAAGAAAGAAAGAAAGAAAGAAAGAAGAAAGAAAGAAAGAAAGAAGAAAGAAAGAAAGAGAGAGAGAGAGAGAGAAGGAAAGAAAGAAAGAAGAAAGAAAGAAAGAAAGAAAGAAAGAAAGAAAGAAAGAAAGAAAGAAAGAATCATTGTGTAAACTCAAAATAAACCCCATGTCATTAAAAACTTAGGGGTAAAAGAAAGCATAAAGCAGGGGTTGGGGATTTAGCTCAGTGGTAGAGCGCTTGCCTAGCAAGCGCAAGGCCCTGGGTTCGGTCCCCAGCTCTAAAAAAAAAAAAAAAAAAAGAAAGCATAAAGCAGTAAGAAACATAATCAATATTCATAATGCCTTACAGTGGTTAAATGCTTTCAAACTATGGTGATGAACATAGACACAAAAGAGAAGATAAATAAGTCCAGCTATAAAATTCTTTCTCAGTGGATAATTGGAGCCTGGGCCTGGAATGGACTGAGTTGCTTGTCATTGTCTGTACCTTTTTTATGTTAGTAGATTACCTTTACAGGTAACTCCAAAACATAGATATCCATAGTCAAGGCATAAGTAAAAGGCAAATGATAAATTAAAAAGAAAATGTATTTGCAAAATCAATCACTATCTATAATGAGATACATGATATTACATTTATTTTATTCTCTCTCTCTCAGCATGTGTGTGAGTATGCATGTATATGCATGTATGCATGTATATCCCTGCCTGTGTCAAGGCCACAAGACAAACCTAGGTGACTTTTGGAATTCTTCAGGAACCACCAACCTTAATTTTTGAGACAGAGTCTCTCTCATTGGCCTGGAGTCCTCTGAGTTAAATTGTGTAGCCAACAATCCCCAGGGATTGGCCTGCCTCTGCCCCACTAGTCTGGGATTATAATTGTGCATCACCATGTTAAACTTTTTTTCACATGGTTTCTGGATATTTAACTCAGATCCTTATACTTGCCCAGCAAGCATTTTAAATTTAAAGCAACTAAATTATCACCCAGCCCATTGTGTTTCATATGTGAGAAAAAAATAAATGCTTATAATACCATGGAGAGTTTTGTTCAAAGTAAGCCAACAGATCAAAACGACCCTGTTCCTTCTTGACAACTCGGTGTTTTAACTAATGATGCCTTCTTGCCTTAGAGTCTCTACAAAATGAAAATCACCTTTTTCCAGAAGCAATGCTAGAAAAGACGTCATATATCTGCAGAAAATGAGGAATCTTATTTCAAGAGTTAGAGTTATTCAGCGTGATATACAAAATAATTTAGCAAATGGCAGGCACAGCAAGTCCTAGTATTATCAACAGCTGCTAGGGAAAACACATACTAACCAATTGAAAACTGGGAGGATAATTAGAGTCACTCACAAGAGTGAAGCAAAACCTCAAGTAACCAGATTTACTGATAGAATGAATGTCTATATCACCAATCCTCAAAGAGGTTCACCTTAAAATAGGATCCTCTCTCCACGCATTAATTACCAAATATTTAATATAATTTATTAAATTTGTATTAAAGAATATTTTTAAAATGTAAATTTAAATATTAATTTTAAACATTGATATTCAAATATAATTTTTATTAAAATATTTTAAAACAATATTTTAATATTGTTTTTAAACAATAGCAAGCACAAGATGTTATCAAGGAAGAGTTTTGACGGGAGTATTGATGGTATGAACTTATGTCAAAAATGAAGTCTGCACCAAGATTATTGAAAATCAAATGCATGTCTTTATGCCCATTACAGGTGATTTCCGATTGATTGTGGATTGACTTAATGCTTTTTGGGCCCCAAAATTAGGCATTTCGTAGAAACCATACAGTTGGCCATTTGTGTCCATGGGTTCTACAATAGCTCATTCAAGAAACCACAGATCAAAAATATTTGGAAAAATATATTTGCACTGAATGTTGGCAGATTATCTTTTATAGCACTTACACTGCATTGTAAAGAACCAAGGGACTATTTAAATGTTATCTGAGAGCTTCAGAGGGACTTAAGAAGGCACTGATTTTTGAACGAGGACATTTGTGTGCAATGGCCATAAGTAGTGTTATATTCTCTCATTATGCTGCAGAGCAACAGCGAAGTCAGCTGTGCAAGCCCAAGAGCAAGGCACCTATGCTGTCAGGGCATGGAGGGGATACACCATGCTATAGTAAGGTAGGGCTGTTGCGTGCTCTTTTCAGCTTAGGTTTTTTAACTTATGGTAGGTGCTTTGCATCTCACTTCATCATAATGCCAGACGCATCTGTCTTTTATTTCTAAGGATATAGTCTAAAGAGGAAAGGGAAAAAGATAAAGCTGTAGAAAGATTTAGCTGCAAAATGTTCATTATGTCATAAGTTATAACAGGGGAAGAAAAATTAGAAGCCATTGAGCAGCCAGAATCCAGGGATTCATTAAACAGAACAATAGTCTGGCTCTGTTTCATCTTTAATAGACATCATACAATTATTAAAACACAACTAGTGGCAAGAAGAATGTTGGTGGTGTAATAAATGATTAAAGGAGAATCATAAAGTGTACAATAATTGAAATTACACATATCCATACTCATTAGATAAATGTAGGGTTTGTATAACAAATTATAGGTATGTTATCTACCTGGTGGGATTACAGGGGTTTTAGTTTGCTTCTTACTTGTCTGTAAATTCTAAAGTGTTTGCAGAAAACATTAATTACTATTGAGTGATTATTTAAATAATAATTCTTTTGCACAACTGAGGATTGAATCCAGGGTCCTGTACATACTGTCTACATCTTGAACATACAGCCTGTTTCCAGACTCCTAAGAAATAAAATTTTAGTACACTTTTTACTTTGTTGTTATGGAGACTAAAAATGTGTCAAGAAACTTCCCTTTAAAGTGTCCTAAGACAGCTGGGAAAGCATCCTCATGTCTTCACCACATACTGGGTTTTATTCACTAACTCTTCCTTATACCCTTTCTATTTTGGCATACCCATGATGTTGGCCTGCATCTGTGAGACAAGCACCATGAGGTCCTGGTCCTCCATGAGTTCTCAGCCTAGTGCATGCCTGAGACCTTGGGATGACAAGTCAAGGCAGGTAGAATCATAGATTAACTTGATTTTGAAAAGGTTGATCTCAAATGGGGTACCAAAAGAGAGCTTGACTAAGGACTAACTTTAATGTCAGTCAGAGGAGGATCTAGACTGGTGGAGAAGAGCAAGTGGTAAAGACAGTCGAGATTGAGGGTTCTGACTAGAAAAATCAAGGAGATGGTAAATAAATGTCAGTGGTTAAGAGTAGCCAGAGGCAGGATAGCTAATAGTGATACCCAATCACTGGCTGGTTTGGACATTTACTCAATTAAGAAAGAGGAAGAGAAGTGGAAGAAGAAGAAGAAGAAGAAGAAGAAGAAGAAGAAGAAGAAGAAGAAGAAGAAGAAGAAGAAGAAGAAGAAGAAGAAGAAGAAGAACAACAACAACAACAACAACAACAACAACAACAACAACAACAACAACAACAACAACGAAAAGAAGCACAAGAAGAAGAACAAGAAGAAGCAGAACAAGAAGGGGAATGAAAAGTTCCTCACCATGTAGTGAGTTGAGTGATATTGGTGTCTCTACACAAGATCAACTGCCCCACTGCTCTGAGCCACATCTGAATGGGTGCTGGCTAAGCAGCTTGCCTCTGCAGGCTCCTTCTCTCCTGCAGAGGTCAAAAGCATGGCCTTTTCTGTCCTGTTGAACATTCTACACACCTGGAGTCAACCACGTAACCGAGGAGACAGAAGCTACACACAAGATCTGGAGCAGCACAGTATGGCAGTGAGTGGCTCCTTTTTGCTTCCTGCAGCTCAATCACAAGCATCCTTGTTTCAGGAATGGCTGAAAGCAGAGGAGTGAGCTGAGATCACCATTGGACTACAAGGGAAAAGTCTGTCTGAAACTTGTCAGTGACGGGTAGAAGGGAACTGTGTCCCACTGAGACCAACCTCTGTGAGGTCCTCGATCTATGCCACCCAAGGTGTGCCTAGAATCTAAAAGAGAACACCTCCCTTATCTTCTACCCCTAGACTGTGACTGTCAAGATGCATTCAGGATGAGGCCAGAGGAGATCTCTCCAGAAAATTCAAAGACCTTCCAAACCCTGCTACTTCAGTACCTCTTTGTGCTGGGCTCTCTCTTGCTGCCAATGCCATACTAGACAGTCCTCAAAGTTACTTCATTTAACCCCCAAAAGGGTCCAAATTATCATCCCCACAGTAAAGATGGGGGGAAAGCAATTCAGAGATGCTAACTGGAATTGGCGGGTGGTGGGCCTGGAATTCTTGCCAACACTACCCCACCACCACCACCATCACTACCACCACCACCTCTTCCTGACTGTCCCCTAACTCCATGTTCCCATTCTCCAGTCAACACACTGTGGTCCGTCTGAGCAATTTTCCCTCTTGAGAAGCCAAGTGCTCTCTTCTATGCTCTTCAGTTCTGGCTGGGTGACTTTTACACATCAGCTCAAGAGTCACTTTCTACAGAACCTCCTCCCTCCACACACACACACACACACACACACACACACACACACACACACACACACACCCTAAATTCTTAAGATCATTAAATACAGAAATTGTGTTATCCTTCACCCAAACGTGCCTCTCCTGCTGATGTACAGGTTTGAGAGATTCAGTTTCTCCTCCCCCAACCCGCCCCACAACAGTCTGTCTTCATACACACAAATGCACATGTACATGTATTTCCTGATCTTTTAGGAAAGCCGCTGTCTCACTGTCTCACTGTCTCCTGGCTCAGAGCCCAGTTCATAATAAATGCTTAATACATACTTATTGAATGAGTGAATGCTCCCTCCTCCTACTCCCTTCTCCTTTGTGGCTCTAAAATGTGGGAATTAAGGATTATGCATCTAAATTTGGTTTGGGTTGCTGTTGTCATTGAAAGCAGAGGACACCACCCTTTGTAGCAGGAAGTGAAGAATCCTAACTATTAAAAACTCTTGCCATGACATCTTTTGAAAATGAGCAGTACTGGAGTAGATAATATCATTTTCCCAAAGATAAGAAGTAACTCTGGGGGAGAAAGGAAACCATTAGTCAAGGAGAGAGAAAAGCTTACTGGAAATTAAATTAGCTCTTATACCAGTCATCATGAAAAGAGCTGTCTGCTGATAGAAACTCTCACATGAACATCTTTCAGCTGGAAAGATACATACTGCTTAGGAACGATCGACCTTCATCCTAACGTAAAAGCACATGCTTGTGTCTTTGTTTACTTAAGGAACTGGATTTATTCACTTTATATCTGCTATGAGAAAGTAATCCCAGCTTTTGTTCTTGTAATAACTAAGCCACTTAAGATCTCACACCTTTTTATTTAATCCAAGTGACAATTAAAACAGAAAAGTTTGGGCTGCAGGGATGGCTCTCCAGCGGTTCCCGGCACCCACACCACGAGGGTCACAACTTCTCGGTAACCCCAGCAGCAAGGTATCTGACACATTCTGGTCCAACTGAGTGATTTATCTTTCCTCTTGGAGAGCTAGTGCTCTCTGCCTCTGCCTTTAAAAGAGATGATGGCTCAGTAGTAGAGATGATGCTTCTCTTCGAGAGAACCAGAATGTTCTATGTCCTCTGGAACCCACATTGGGGGTTCATAGCCGTCTATACTCCAGCTTCAGAGGACCCCACACACTCTTTGGGTCTCTGAAGACACTTGCACATACATATCACACACACACACACACACACACACACACGCACACACACAAATAAGTAAATAAATATATTTTTAAATTTCTGAACTAATTTGAAGAAATTAGATTTGTACTTTGTCATCTCATTTATAATATTAAGAATAAGTTCTCATATGAGATTCATTGAAAATATCAAACCTGCTGATTCTTGATGTGAGGTGGAAATGACATTTTATTTCTATGTTACTTTGCCCAAAACACTAATCTCTAATCTAACCACAAGAAAAACTTCAGGCAAGTCTCAGTACAGGGATTGCTATAAAATATCTGATCAGTATATTTCAAAATGGTGAAAGTCATCAAAAATGAGAAAACATCAACACTATATGATGTAGAGTAATGAAGTATCTTTGGCAAGGTCCTAGAACAAGAGGGGAAGGTTAAACACACCTTGAGAAATGTGAAAGTAGCTAATATCTTACCACCAGCAGCAGCAGCAGCAGCAGCAGTCTAGTTCAGATTGGCTAATAAAGTTGGCCGAGTCCCAGAAATGTGAATAACTTTAGCCAAGATCATCAAGCTGTCTAACCAACTCACAACTGGGTGAGCGTGTCAGGCGCAGGGCAAAGTCAGCCCTGATCATGAGAATCCCACTGACTTCTGAGCTAGATGTCTAGTTTGCGTTCAGTTGTTATTATACAGCATGTTTTACAGCAATGGAAACCTGAAGCACATACTTACGTGTTTCTCTTAGTTGGAAAAATGCTTTGGTAGAAAAGAACCACCCAAGGAAAAGATACCAGGACCAGAGGGATAGAGTAATAGAACCCCTTCACCTGGCCTTTAGCCAGAAACTCTGGCTTCTTTTCTAGTTATATGAGTCTTCTGCCTGGGGTCCATTTTGCTCTACCCAGATAGGAGTCAAGGGGTAGGCATAAAGAAGCTCTTTTGCTGGCAACCATAAACAAGTGCCTAAGGCCTTGGGCATGGACTAACAGACTCAGAGCAAATTCTTTAGCCAGATCTTTACTGCTTTAGACACCAAGGTTGGAGCCTTATCATTCTGAGCCTTATTATTCTGGGCCCAGCAGCTCTGATATTTGTCAGTCTTAGTAATTCTTGACTTCTGTCAGCAGGGGCACAACACAGAGGACCACAATCAGCAGTAGGCGGCACCACCTGGCGTCATAAATCTCCTATAGGCTTCAGGTATAAAAACCCTTAACCCGACAATGATATATATCACAAACTTCAGGCCTTTGGCTGAGGGAAGACTCAGCCTTTGAAAAAAGCTCTTGGGCCTAAGGTGTCTAAGACCCTGGGCTCTTAGAACTCAGCTTTTCTCTGGCCCAGGTCTGTATGGCCGAGGCCTATAGTTTCTCTTCTTTGTTTTTAACAGCTTCTATTTCTCTTTAGTCGCAGTTCCTTCTTGGCCCTCAGCTTCCCAGCTCTCTTGTCTGACACTTCTCTGCCTGGTCACGTCTGTCTCAGTCCCTCTCCCAAGCTCCTTAGCTGCCTCTTGTCACTGTTGACAAGCTACACACAGTCCTCACTGCTACAGCTGCCTTTTCTCTTACTCCTGCCCTGCCCCCCGCCACCCCCCACAGCCCCTTTTCCTTTCTGTTACCAGCTCAGTCCACTATATCATTAAAGAAACTCTGTGAATCCCCTTCCCCTAACTGGGCTGCTCTGTCTGGCCTCAGTGAGTGAAGATGGTGCACTTTGCGCCACAGAGACATGATGGCCCGGTGGGGGGTGGGGGAGGGGACACCCAGAGTGGCCTCCACACTCTCAGAGAAGAAGGGGAGGGGTGAAGGGAGGGTTTGTGTAAGGAGGAACTGGGAGGAGTAGGGCAGTAATCAGGATGTAAAGTGAATAATTAATTAATTAATTAATTAATTAATTAATGGAGAAAAACACTACTCAAAAGTAGGCAAGTAAAAATCATCCAAAGAATTTTTTTTCCATCTTTATTAACTTGGGGGTTTCTTATTTACATTTCGATTGTTATTCCCCTTCCCGGTTTCCTGGCCAACATCCCCTAACCCCTCCTCCTCCCCTTCTATATGGGCTTCCCCTCCCCATCCTCCCCCCATTACCGCCCTCCCCACAACAGTCACGTTTGCTGGAGGTTCAGTCTTGGCAGGACCAAGGGCTTCCCCTTCCACTGGTGCTCTTACTAGGCTATTCATTGCTACCTATGATGTTGGAGCCCAGGGTCAGTCCATGTATAGTCTTTGGGTAGTGGCTTAGTACCTGGAAGCTCTGGTTGGTTGGCATTGTTGTTCATAAGGGGTCTGGAGCCCCTGCTAGCTCTTCCAGTCCTTTCTCTGATTCCTTCAACGGGGGTCCCGTTCTCAGTTCAGTGGTTTGCTGCTGGCATTCGCCTCTGTATTTGCTGTATTCTGGCTGTGTCTCTCAGGAGCGATCTACATCCGGTTCCTGTCAGCCTGCACTTCTTTGCTTCATCCATCTTTTCTAATTGGGTGGTTGTATATGTATGGGCCACATGTGGCGCAGGCTCTGAATGGGTGTTCCTTCTGCCTCTGTTCTAAACTTTGCCTCCCTATTCCCTGCCAAGGGCATTCTTGTTCCCATTAAAGTGAATAATTAATTAATTAATTAATGGAGAAAAACACTACTCAAAAGTAGGCAAGTAAAAATCATCCAAAGAATTTTATTTGGGACTAATTTTTGCAACATCGAATGAGAGCACAGAAAGGTTATCTCCTAGCCGCCCTCAGAGACCAAGCTGAACAGCCTACTTCTATAGGCAGAAAGGGGTACACATATCATCGTGGCAGACCTTGCAAACCATTGTAATGATGCAGGATGAACGAATGGAAGTGAAGGATCGTGTTTGCACTAATCGTGGCACAGATCCCCAAGCATGAGAGTTCATGACTGCACCATTCACAAAAGTTCCTCTTACAAATGGAAGTTCGTATTGGCACCAGTAGTTACAGATCTGATGGTAGTGCACCAGGTGTAGGACTGCCCCTTTGTCCTGGGGGAAAATGTCTTCAGGATCATCTAGAGTTTACTGAAATTCTAATGTCAAAACATGCAGCACACACTGTTTGAAACTGTGGTGGCTGCCACGGTGCCCGTAGGAGCACTTTGGCTGCGAATAGATGTAGTTACCTATCAGTTTCTCCAGGTGTCCATAGAGTGGTGCTGGCTTAAGGGCATAGGAGCAAGCCAGTAAGCAGCTCGTCCTCAGGGCCTCCCCATCAGCTCCGGCCCACAAGTCTGAGATTATGTCCTGACCAAACCCTTTCCTGCACCAACTTGCTTTTGGTTGTAGTATTTCATCGCATCAACAGTAACCCTAACTAGGACAGATACAGTTTTGGATAATTGCCCCCAAATCAGTGGTTCTCCACCTTCCTAATGCTGCCATACTTTAACACAGCTCCTCATGTTGGGGTGACCTCCAATCATAAAATCGTTTTCATTGCTACTTCATGGTTATAATTTTGCTACTCTTATGAATTGTACTGTAAATGCTTTTGGAGATGGAGGTTCGCCAAATGGGTCACAATCCACAGGTTGAGAAACTCTGCTCTAGTTTGTAAGTTTCCTGGGGCTACTCTCACTTGTTATTCTCATGAAGCCCAGGGATCAACGTCATAGCTGCAAGCACAATGCTCCTTACGGTCTGGATGACATTGACTTGAAGGACCATCAGTGTTCCTGGGGCCCTGAAGAACTGACGTTATCATGCTAGCCTGGCTGCATGCTGACACCAAATGTATCCATTTATTTTACATCTTGCCATTCTTTCCAGTACCCAGTCCTCTCTGGAAATTAGCTGAAGGTGTAGCATGAACTTGATCCACGGCCTTGCTTGTAGAACTTGTAAACTCCCAGGCGAGTCTGAAGGTCTGGATTCGGGATTTGCTTCTATTCCAATTATAGCTCCACATCCCAGGCAGATGCTCTCCGCACTGAAGGAAGCCATGTGGAAGAGCTGAACTCAGTGATCAACGTAAGGTCTCATAGTACATGTGAATGAGTCATCTTTACTCACAACACTTAATTTAGCTATTTTAACACTGTGTGTAAAACCCTATCTGTGTAGAAATAGTGTTATTTCCCTACTCTCTGTTATCATCCTATGATCTTAACCAAGATCCTCACATGTGTTTTCAACATCTTCATCACATTGGAACCGTTTTTGACTAAATAATTTTAGTTAGCATGTATCCACTGTATGCCATGGCATTTTTATGCCATTCTATCGTTCTGCTCATATTCACCCCATCACCCACTCTTCACCATTTTCAGTGGGTCTCCTTCTTCCTCAGAGAGCCCTACTTCTAACTTCATGTCATATTGGTGTACATTTTTTGTTTGAATTCTTCATATGAGGGGAAAAAGCACGCAGCATCTATCTTCTTAGCATTATCATCTCCAGTTCAATCCTTATATTTTTTTTTCTGGAAATAGCACACCATTCTTCTTGATGATTGAATACAACTACAGTTGGTATACCTACTGTGCTTTCTTGATGCATCTGCTCATGGACACATAGATAATTCCATAACCTGACTCTGTATAAGTCTTTTATTTAGCTAACATAAAAAATAATTAGTTTCATTAAGATTTTCATACACATATACCATAGTACATTGTTCCTATTTCCCCTGCTGCATCCTGTCCTTCCCCACCCCTTCTCCCACACTCTTCCCAGTCTCTTTCCTCCCTCTAACCCTTAACACATAGATACATGCATTTATTTACACAAGTGCATGCATATGTATTCACATAGATACATAGTGAAGTCTATATTCTACATATGAGGGAAAGGTGTGATGTTTTATCTTATGGGAGCCATTCATAGGTTTATCTATGAGGCGAGAGGATCAGATTGCCTTAATACCACAGATGCAATCCCAAGCAGCACATGCCAATTTTCAGAACATGCAAAGGGGCTCTTTCTTCATGTGTCTTCTGGGATGTACTTAGATCTTCAGAGTATCACTACTTAATTTTATTGTTTGATGAAGCCATCTGTTAATCATTCATGCTTTCACTATTAACATTTGGAGAAACAGCTAAAGAAGGATAGAAAAGAAAGAGGATGGGGAGGGAAAGGATGAAAGAAGAAAGGAAAAGAAAAAGGGAAGGGAAAGGAATGGGGAGAGAAGGGGAGAAGAGGCCAGGGGAGGGCAGAGAAGGGCAGGGGGCAAAGGAAGATGACCTTATTAGATTCCTTTGTCTCAGTCATGCTGACTGTATAGGCTGTCCCTTTGCTCATCTAAAACTAGCACTGTAGGCTGAGGGTGTAGCTCAGTGTAGAGAGCTCTCCTAGCACTGGCAGTGTCCTGGCTCAGTCTCCAGCACTGACATTTTTTTCCTCTGCAAATCGACAGAGCTTGAGAACTTTAAGACTATTGTCTTCCTCCAACATTATATCAATGATGAAAATAAGAGATAAGATAAGCACATCCACTAGGACACCACAAAGGGGCTGAAGAAATGCCATTTTCTCAAAAGTCATCAGGAGATGAGCCATCTTGCTTTGTGTTTGAGCATTGAGGACAATACTTTATTCTATTACTTTCATAAATATATATTAAAATTTTCAGTGCTAAAAGTTTTGTTATTTTTTATTCAAATGATTCGTGTAGATTCTGACTTTTATTTTAAAAATGTTTTATGGGGGTACACATGCCACAGCATCGATGAGTCAGAGGACATTTTCAGGTTTCAAGTGTCCTAAGCCATCTTCTGCCTTGTCTGAGACAGCGCCTCCTACCGTTTGCTGCTATGTGAAGCCTGTCAGCTTCTAATGATCTACCTGTCTCTGCTTCCCATCTCACAGCAATGATGCTGGGACTACAGATGCCTGCTACTATATCTCTCTTAGGTCTGCATGCTCGTGTACTCTAAGTGCTTTACCCAGCAAAGTAAAGCATCCCCCAGCCCAATTTCTATTCATCTTTATTATCTTTACATTTCTGTGTCTATCTGACTGTGATTGTTTTATGACAATGACTCCCACAGACTCATAGAGTGTGGTGCTGTTAGGAGGGTGGCCTTCGAGGAAGTGTGCCACTAGGGGTTTGTTTTGAGGTTTCAGGTGCTCAAGGAAGGCCCAGGGTCTTGATCTTCCTGCTGTCTGCAGATCAGGATGTAGAACTCTCAGGTTCTCCAGCACCTTGTCTGTCAGCATCACCATGTTTTCTACCATGATGAAAATGGATTAAACCTCTGAACTGCAAGCCAGCCCCAATTATATGTTTTCTTTTCTAAGAATTGCTGTGGTCATGGTGTCTCTTCACAGTCATAAGGCAATGATGTTGGACATATGGGCAGTGTGTGCCCATGTACATGTAGTATATTTGTATGCATGTAGGTGTATGGAGGCCTGAGGTCAGCCAACTCTCTTCGAGAGTTCTCTACCTTTACTTTTATTTATGCATTTTTTATATTTTCACAAAATATAACTACATCATTTACCCTTCCTTTCCTTCCATCCATCCCCTCCCATCTTCCTTCCATCTAATCCTTCCCATGCTTCCTTCTCAAATTTATAGCCTCTTTTTCCTTGATGCACACACACACACACACACACACACACACACACACACACACACACACATTCTGCTGAGCCATTTTTCTTGTTTGTGTGCAAATGGTTTCATAGCCTATAACTTTGTGTTAGATAACCAATCAGGGAGCTCATCCCCAGGAGAGGCTAATTCTCCATCTCTCAGATGTCAGTAGTTGCCTGTAGTTCTTTGACTAGAGATAGGACCTCTGCCTATTGGAATTGTTCAGGCCTTGTTTATGCAGCCATTTCTAAGAGAGGCAGTCACACAGCAGACTTCCAGGTATCCTGGATCTTACAACCATTCTGCCTCTCTTCTGGGATGTTCTCTAAGATGTAGATTCACAAGCTGTGCAGCAGATGAGTGTCCAAATCCATTGGTCTTTGCAGTGTGTCCAGTTGTGGTTTTCTGTAATTGTCTACATTTGTTATCGAAAGAGAGGTTTCTTTGATGAGGGTTGGAAGCTCTACTTATGTGTGGGTATAAGGATAAGATTTAGAGTGGAGTTAGGAATTATGCTGTTCTAGAGAAGTGGCAGTAAGTAGACTGTCTTCTAAAATAAATGATCTTACTACCCTCAAGTAGTTGTCTAGGTTTCTAGGATCAAGCATGATATCCCTTCTGTTGAGTGAACCCTAAGTCCAATTAGACAGCTGTCAGTTGCCAACAATAAGTGAGTGCCATTACTGAGAGGCATCCCACATCACCTAGAGCATATATTATTTTGAGAGTCACTTAGAAGGAGGTATCTTATGTTTTCTTCTGGGTGTTTTGCTATTGTTCATGGAGGAAGTTGCCATTTTTTGAAACAGGGTTTCTCTTGAACTTGAAGCTTATCAATTTGAGTAGGTTGATGGCCAATGACTTTCAAGGACCCATGTCTCCACGTTGGATCCCACCATGAAACACACAAGGTTTGGGTCACAGGCACATGTCATTACACCTAGCTTCACACAAAGCCAGCTCGGTGCTTGAGCAATAGACACTTTTCAACAGGGCCACCTCCCTAGCCAAGCTTTTGATTTTTTAATTATTATAAAAATTTTAAGTCCATGAATATGTAAATTAAGCCTATCTATAACCTTCTGTCCCCCTGTATGGAGGAGGCGTCCATTCTTCTTGTCTTTCTGCTTTCTCATTTATCAGTCTGAAATCCACGCATTTGCAAACTGTAGCCATCATCAGATGGCTTTCTCACTTAGGAACACCAAAAGACCCAGCCTGGCTTCTGGTCACCACAAGCCAGAACACAAAGTGCAGACCCATGTCACAATGTTTGTCATTGTTATTTG
The DNA here is from genome assembly GCF_011064425.1 of Rattus rattus. Taxonomy (NCBI): domain Eukaryota; kingdom Metazoa; phylum Chordata; class Mammalia; order Rodentia; family Muridae; genus Rattus; species Rattus rattus. Next base: position 89,813,613 of record NC_046154.1, read on the forward strand.
TCTTAGTCACTTTTCCTGCTGCAGGTGACTCTAGACTCTGTCAAGCTGACCGACAACTCATACCATCACATCATGTAACTTACATTTTTTTTCTTGTTTTGATGTAAGGAGAACTAGGTAGTTTCTTTTGCTCTCTAGACTAAGCATAAATCAAGTTTCTTTAGCAGTCTCGACTTTTCAAACCATTCTCAACATGACCAAAACCAGAAAGTTTGAAACCAACCAAGTAATGAAGGGGAATTCGAGAGTCTGACCTGGCCCAAACTGCTAGTTCATGGTATAAAATGATCAACTAGAGAACTTAATGTAAAAAATGTCTTTATGCAAAGGAACACCATTTTTAGCAACTGATAAACAATGGCGCTATCATTTGAAAGTGTGTGTCCCTTCCAAATTTCAATTCAAATGTGATCCCTAATACAACAGTATAAACAGATGAAGCCTGGAGGAACAGGCAGTCATGAGAGTTTCATGTGAATAACATGAGATTAGTGCCTTATGAAAGGATCTGAAGGCTCAAGTTTAGCCTCTACATCTCTTTCACAATCATAAGACAGAGCCTTATTCCAGAAGGTTTAAAGGTATAGCCAAAACACACCATCTCTAAGACACAGACTGCAACTTGACCAACTGCTTATCAGCAGTCACCTTCATCTACTCTAGTACACTCAGAAACAACTGTCTGTTCTTTTAAAACCACCTAGGCTTAGGTGTTTTCTTATAGTAGCAAGAACTAAGTAAGATTACTAACATTAAGAATCATATATTTGACCAAGGTGACGTTTGCCCCAAAAGTTAAGTGTCACATGTTCACTCTCACATGTAGATCAAAGTATCAATTTTTCATGCCTTTTTTATTTAAATTGGAATATATAAATAGACCTGGAAGCAAGAAAGATAATATGTTTGGGGGAGGGGAGCAGAGGCCTCTAGCTTCTCGAGAACTCGAGGCCTTAGTAGAATTGCTATGAAGATGAAGAACAGAATATTGAGAGCAGTAAGGCCCAAACAGAGACAAAGTAGAAACTCAGAAGAAGGTAAGAGAAGATAGAGAAGATAGGCCGGATCAGTGCTCCTATGAAATGGGCTCCAGCAGTCGCTCACTCATTGTACCACGTGAGAACACAGCACACAGATACTGACTGTGGGCCAGGGCAGAGCCTCAAGGGAACTTGCTGGCATTTTTGCTCTTGGATTTATTTTCTCAGCCTTCACGACAAGATTGCCACCCTGATTATGACACTATGCGAGGCTTTAGTTTTTGCAATCTGAGTTAACTAAGAAAGGAAGCAAGACTAGAGGCAGAAAAAGAATGATTGTAATCTACAGGAAGATTGAGATATGTGTTGGAATCCTTCCATATTTGATGATGAAAAAGGGAGAGCAGAAGACAGGGGATAAACTGAAGATGATCCAGACAGTCAGGCTAGCTGAGGAGTTAAGCAAGGAGTAACCAGCATCATTCAGGACAGGGCAAAGAGAAAACTAAATACACTATGACTTTATGATGATGGCGGCATACCCCACAAGATTAATATTCACTGAGAAGCCAGAATCGGAAAAGTCTCAGGAGATAAAGCACAATGAGGAAAGGGAACTTTGGAAAGGTTTTCACGAAATGAGTGAGGAAAGACAGCCAAAGCAGAGCTCCCCAAACAACACAGACACAGAAAGCCTGTGGAGTTAGTGACCCAGGTACTTCAAAAGGCACTCTAGTTTGACTGTCTTCCCTGCTCAGTGTGACGATTCAAGAGAATCTGAATGGAACGGGGATGCTTATCAACTCATTCCCAGATAGAGTGAGTTCCTTTGAACCTTGGCTGGGTGCACTTGTTGGGACCTCAGAGAATAGCATACAGCTTGGAAGCTCCATGTGAACTGGAAAAAAATGCCATTAATGGAAAACATCTTTTAAAACAGAGTTTTTCAGAAAGCCTGATTGTAGGAGAATAAAGCTGTCTCTGATGGATGAAGTGATAGCTCTTTCTGGTGCAAACACGCTGATGCTTCCTGCATAGGAGTCCAGCTTAGAGACATCCCACTATCCTGGATTACCAAAGGAAGACTTTCTTTAGGGAACCCATCAAGAAAGATCAAGTCATGTCCTTGTTGGAAGGGAGAGAAATGCTGGTGTACCTTACCTGCTCTGCACCCCTCCCTGGCCAGGCGGGGACTCTGTGCTCACACCTCACAGGCTGTCTAGGGTACTTTCCCCTGTGACACTCTAGACTCCTAGCATGACATTTCCTACTGCCAACGTGTTCCTCTTACCATCCCACTGGAATAGATGCCATCTTCTGGGCATACTTTCCGAATACAATCAATTATCCCCTCCCTCGCAAGTGGCAAGAGGAAGAGAGAATGCAGACATGGAATGTCCAACATTCAGAACATTAGAAACCAATCTTATTTGAAAAGGCCATGGTCGGACATGGTCAATAATCAGGTTTCCCAAGGGGCTTTCCTCTGTGGGCTTCCAGACTTCTCAAGAGATTTTACAACCATCATGATATGGAAAGAAACTTAAGCTAAACTAATCAAACCAATGTGGCACAGATCAAAATAAGTGTACCCATTCTTCCTGCCATGACAGTTCCACAATCTGGTTCCCAAAGTAAAGGCTTAATAAGTATCACCATCTTCAATCTGAATATATTTAGAACTGGGTGTCCTAGAATGGCCTGGCATTTCTCTTGAAAACGTTAAACAAACTACGATTAGCTTTGGCTCCCCAAGACAAGGATGGAATCAGATGTCTCCTCTCTAGCATCAAAGCCAGGTCATAAAAGGAATTCAACACATGTTTGACTGGACAATGGAAGACATAACTGCCAAGGGCAGCGGGGAAGGATTTAAGTCACGGACATAGCTAAAAAGAAAGCCACAATTTGAGATTATATAAGCCTCTCTCTCTCTCTCTCTCTCTCTCTCTCTCTCTCTCTCTCTCTCTCTCTCTCTCTCTCTCAACCCCTTTACACAAAAGATCAAATAAGTCATGGACCAAGCCCAGTGCCATGTTTAGTTTCTTACAGTAGTAACGTAGACATCTGATGACCAATCTGACTAAAGAAAAGAAAGGAAAAAGTGTTCTTAACTACAAGGGTGGAGATTTCCAGGTCCAGACAAGGTCTGCTGATGACAGGAGAGGACATGATAGTTCCCTCCCTTCCAGGTGGTTCACCCAGTTTGCTGAGCATAATCTCCAAGCATGCACTGAGATCACTGGGAAGGTGCCAGCTGTTTAGATGTCTCATCGAGCTTAAGACTCCCAGCCAAAGCAGTCAGAAGCCAAAGATCAGAGCTGCTACACCTGCTGTTGGGCTCCAAGCACTTGAATTGACATCAGGTTAATTTATGTATGAATGAATGAATGAATGGATAAATAAATAAATAAATAAATAAATAAATAAATAAATAAATAAATCCCCCGAATCTGGCTTCTATTTGGAATTAGTAATTAATTTGGACAAAAGTTAACTGACCCCATTGTTCATCCAGTGGCCATGAATAGGATTCTGGAGTCCAGAGTGCTGTTAAATAATTCATACCATTGCTACTTTTATCAACACCACCAACGTGGAAAAAGGGAGGCATGAATCACTTCCTTTTCATTCTCCTGTCGATACCATTCTCTCTCCTGCCCAAGTCCACGACAGCAAGAAAGACAATAAAACAAGCCACTCAACTCTTGACCACAGTTCTTTAGCCAGCAATGGACTACTAAATGTTTAATAGATGATTTCCTGAGGAAGAAGGGAGGCCTGTATTCATAACTTTTGCCAGTTTACAAAGTGTAAATATTTCTTTTTCAGCAAATTCCAAATGTAAATGGCACTGGACTCAGACATAGGAAAAGAAAAGCAAAAGTACAGGAATGTTCTTATTTTCTCTGCTCACAAATGTGTGAGCCTCCTCCAGATTACAGAGGTTATAATAGTGGTCATAAATCATAGTAAAATAATCAAGAAGACATGAATTTAGCATATCTCTGATCTTTGTTCACCAATAATTTAATATTTAGAAATCTGCTGTCTTCAATCAACAGTTCACAAAACTCCTGAAAATCTAACAAATGAGTCGCAGTGGGTTGGCTCCAGACTCTAGGCCTATCTACCTATGGGCACAGTGTTATACACAAGTCATCTTGAGCATCAAAAGATTCTAATTATTTAAAGGAGGGCTTCCCCATAATTCGAGAAAAGTTTCAAGAAGAGAAACACTCCACTGATGTTCTCTGAAAAATCTTCTTAGGAGACAGCAGCTATTCTCTGGAGTCCTTGAACATGGAGAAGATTCGATTCCTGTGCAGAAAAATGCAGTGTAAGCTTTCAGGTTGGAATTTCTGTGACTTACAGAGTTGGAAGGAAAAACAACACAAGCTACCATCTTACGTCTGCCTTCCCATGGCTATGTGGCTTCAGGCAAGTGATCTCATCCTTCTTGGACTCTGTTTTCATCATCTGCAGAATGGGGACAGCACCAGTCTCCACGTGTGGCCGTGAGGTTGATGAGATCATGTGTTCCATCTGGCTTCATGATCTGTGAAACATCATAGAAGTGTCAGACTTTGCTTCTATGTGTGGAATGAGACAGAAACCTGGAGTGAGAAAGAGCTGGGTGGGGAAGGAAGGAGGAAGAAGGCAGTTGGATAAATGACAATGGAAGAAACCAGGAAGACGGGGTTTGGAGTAGGAGGAGGATAAAGGAAGCAGGAGTGAGAGAGAGCAGCCCATAACCATAACCCATCATGCTTAGAGTCATCGCCACAATGCTTTTCCATGCTCAGGTCATACCGCTGCAAGTTCCTTATTTCTTAACTGTTTCCATGTGCAGACCACAACCAGCATTAGAATCTGCTGCTAGAACTCTGTGTGGATTTAAAAAAAAAAAAACTTTCTTTCATTCAGCCATGTTTTTGCTTTGTTTGACAAGCAGCTTGAAATACTTTTGAGCTCCAAATGAGGGGAAAAAATGAAAATCAATTTCAATCAAGGCACTGGCTTGCTGTGGTAATGCCATCATTAATCATTTATTTTTGTGCAAGAATTCTTAGACAGTTCTTTGAAAGACAGCTTTCTCTAGCTAAGACAGGTTGAAATTGCATTGTTGGGTGGATATTTGGTATCAAAAGGATTTAGCACAGACACTCTATGTGAGAGGTGGACATCTTGTGACAGGAGGGAGGCAAGCAAAGAAGGGACAGCTAGCTGATTAGTGTATATGCAGGGAGGTGTTGAGGGGACGCAACACACTGGCTTTTGTCTTAGACAAGTCTTTACTACTATAACAACATGCCTCGGACTAGCTAGTTTATAAAGTCCAGAAATTTATTTCTGAAAATTCTGTATAATTTATCTTGCGAGGAATGCTCTCTGCTTAAAAGATGCTCTTTCCAGAAAAGATGATGGCCATGTCCTTACATGGTGAAAAGTTGAAAGGTTGAACGTATTGAAACTCTGTGAGACCTCTATGATACGCACTGCACCCACTCATAAGGGAGGTCTCAAGATTTAATCACATCTTGAATAATCCACTAAACATTGACCTTTGAGTTTCTGTAGGAGGGGACACCAGCATTCAAGCCATAGCAGCTTCCAATACTCTTCAACATCTGAGGTCATTTTGCCATGATCGAAATCTCCAGCCTCAGGCCACATTCCTCAAGTTCCTTAACTGAGTTTCACCACCTTCAGCAAGCCTTTTACATGGGCTGTAATAGTCCTTCCTACCAAATACACCCAGCTGTATATTAGTAGTATGTCCACTTGACACAAGTCAGAGTCATTTGGCAAAAGAGATTCGCAATACAGAAAATATCCATGTGAGGTTGGCCTTTGGCAAGCTTATGGACTATTGTCTTGATGTGGGAGGAGACAGTCCATTGTGGGTAGTGCCAACTCTGGGCAGGTAGTCCCCAGCAGGCTGAGCAAGGTAGGGGGGCAAGCCAGTAAGCAGCAGGCCAAGAACTCTTGCTCTGGTTTCCCTCACTGATGGAGTGTGACCAAAGAATTTTAAGGTCAAGTAAAGTCTTTCCTCTCCAAGTTGCCTTTGTTACATCAATTAAAAAAAAACCCTAATTAAGACACCAGTCAAGGGAACTCACAAAATGGCATTCCTCTTGAGGCTTCTCATTTCCCAGGGCATCCCAAATCCCAGCTCCATACTTGTCTGTGGGGCCACTGTAGAACTAGCCACAAATTTTAAATGTAAATATTTCTTACTTCTATTTTTCTCTGTCCGCCGCCTCTCCCATATCATGAGTCTCTAGGTTTCACATTTCTCAGGTCTTGACTGGACAAGGGAATCAGCTTTGCACCGCTGGCTCCGCTCCATCTGCTGTCACCTCCCACGGATGCCCCCAGCTGTGACAGCAGTGTATTGAGATAGCATCTTTCATCCAATCTCACTCAAACATCATTTTTCCACTGCTAATGGCTGCCGTCCAGGACAGAAGTTCTTCTGAATCTCATCTGTAAGCTCTTAGGATCTGAGTATCTTTTCTTGCCCTACTTCTCCATGAAGCCCTACTCTGACTGTGCCAAGTCACAATTTGCTGTCCAAGAAGCCTGCCACCTATAAGCATGCTACTCCTTAAGAGCGTTGTCACTTGGTGCATTGTTATTGCTTCTTCTCCTGGTAAAGATATCTCCATCCTTTCAGCCTCATCTCAAACACCACCTGCTTTTATAAGGTTTTTGACTATTCTTTTAATTGTACACATTTATATGATTCAGTGTAATAATTTGACACCTACGTGTAGTATGAAACGACCAATTTGGGTTAGTTGCATTTCCATATAATTTTCTCAGACTTTTTAAATTAGAATTCATATATTTATTTATGTGGTATCTTATATGTACAATAGGTGTTAATTAATTTGAGGTTATAAATGGTTCCTTAATATCTTTGGACTTGGAGGCTTCTAATTCATTTTGTAAATTGATTCTAATGCCTCCCAGTCATTCATACGTATATCATAGGTTTCTTCAAACTGTACTTCCTTCCCACTTCTAAACCACATAACACGAAATTATCTCTGATGCCTATGCATTAGAGTACTTGTCATCTAACCTATCACCATCCCCCTTTCCCTGCCTCTAGTAGTGACTTCTGTACTCTATGCAAAATTTATCTTCCTCTTCCTGACATTTCGCCAAACATAACACTTTTTGTCTATTTTGATGCAAATAATGAAATACTCCTGCTTCTATGTGAATAATTGCTATTGTGTATATAGACCACATTTTCTTTGTCCACCGACCTCTTAATGAGCAGTCAAATTTTAGCAATTGTAGATAGTGCAGTAACAAGCTGGTCTCTCTGCCATTTCGTTCCCACGTTCACTCAGAGGTGAGGTTGCTACATTCTATGGTAGACAGCATTATAGAAACCCTCTGCACGGGGCTCCACAGTAACTGTAGTAACTTATATCCTTACCAGCAGTATATAGGTTCCTTTTCTCCACATCCTTGCCAGTATTTGACATAGGTGGTGTGTGTGTGTGTGTGTGTGTGTGTGTGTGTGTGTGTGTGTGTGTGTGTGTGTGTGTGTAGGATGGAGGACAACTTCAGGGGCCTGCTCTCTCCTTCCACTATACAGATTCCAGAAATCAAACTCAACTCAGTAGGCATTTTCACCCCCGCTGAGCTATCTCACCATTTTGACACCCTGTCGTCTTTACTGTCTTGATTTCTCCATGTTTTCTTCTAGTAGTTTCATAGTTTGTAGTCTCATGTTTAAATCTTTGATTGGATTTAAAAAAAAACTGTTATTTCTTTGAAAGTGTCATGCAACACATTTTGATCATATCTGCTTCCTTCCCAACTCCTCCCAGATCCACACACACCCATCCCTGCTGACCCAACTTTTGAGTCCTCCCCTGATCCCATCAAGGCCAATGTGTACTGGCCATATAGACTTGTATGTTTATCCTTCCACTGAAGTATGGTCAACTTACCAGGAGCTTCACCCTTAAACAAGACTGTCTCTCCATCTTTAAAAGCTATCAATTGCTAATAGATCCTCTACCAGATGTGGAAATTTGTGCTCACTTCCTCGTGCCATGCTGGGATTTTCTCTGTCTTCAGCTTTCAAAGGTCGTATACATGATGTCATAACTTCTGTGAGTTCACATAGGTAGCTGCCCTGCTACATCTGGAAAACACTATTTCCATGAAGTCATCCACCCCTCTTAGACTCTTTCTGCCCCCTCTTTTACAATTATTCATGAGCCTTAGGAGGAGAACGATTAATTAGCTATAAATACACACTGCTCTTGGACCAACCTTGATCCTTTGAATTGTTCCTATTGCTCTTTGTTTTTCTATTGGATGAGAAATAAAGGTCAAATTTCTATGCCCTTCATACATATATCCCCTTCCCACATAAGCACAATTTATTGAGAGGTTGTCTTTATTCCATGGTTTTGTGTGTGTGTGTGTGTGTGTGTGTGTGTGTGTGTGTGTGTGTGCTTTTCTGGAAATTAGATGACTGTAAATGTGGTATTATCTCTGGGCAATCTATTTTGTTGCATTAATTTATGTTTCTATTTTTATGGCAACCCCATGGCATTCAATTACTATAGATTTGCAGGATGTTGTAAGATAATATGCTACCTCTAACTTTGTTCCTTTTACCTAAGATTGTTGTGGCTATACAGGGACTTCTGTGCTTTCATAGAAAGTTTAGAGTTGTTTACAAAAAAACTACAGAACAATCAGCATTTGGATGACAGTTGTATTAAATCTAATAAGCTGCCATGGACATATATGGTGTAGTAACAGTGTTGGTTCTTCTTGTCCATGAATATGGAAGGCTTCTAAATGTGTGTGTCCCTCTTTAATTTCTTTCATCTGTTTTATAATTCTCATTATTGAAATATTCCACTGATTTTGATATATTTATTCCTAAATATTTTATTTTGTATCTATTTGTGAATAAGAGTCCATGTAACAAGTTCACAATTTACATCAGAGTGATGTCTAATTTGCCAATCTAAGATGCAAAACATAACAAAAATGTCCTCCATAACCATTTTTATTCAACATGTTATGAATATTCTTATCTAGAGCAACTGGACAAGAGAAAGAACAAGAGTTAAAAGGCGTGAAAATAATAACTAAGAAAAACAAATTAACCCTATTTGCCAATTTTATACATAGAAAATGGACTTATACCCATTTCCGTCTCCCAGGAAGACAGACGCAGCGCTTGGTTTTTATTGTAACATCTTATTCACCATCATATAATTCTAAGAAGTCAAGGGTTAGCTAGTTCCTATAAACTCATTTTTAAAAGACAGGACAATCTCAGAAGTTCTCAGCCCCTATAGTCTTTATCATCTGTCTTTTTTTTCTTCTCATGTTTTGTGAAAAATTTTGGCCCAAATTTTCAAGTTTCAGTCTTTCCAAAATGCCCATCCAGAGTAGCACTACTGTCCCAGCAGCTCTCTCATAGCCTCTCCCTAGACACCAGTGATGTCCAGATACTGCTCCCAGCATCATTTACCACCCCACAGAAGCACACATCACTAGTCTCAGGACAGAGTTCCCAAACTTTCTTCATCTTCACCACTACACACATCTGTAACCCATCAGTCACCAGCCACCCAGCAATGTCTGTATTCACCCTAATGAAAAGCTGACCTTCTAGTGCTCTGGATATGTTCCATCTCAGGAAGGAGGTTTTAAATTCAATTTTTAAATGGTTGGTTACATCTGTAATATCCATGACACTACTGCATGGTTGACCATATTTTACCAGAAGTGTTATTACGGTAGCTTGCAGAAGTCATGGCTGAGTGAGACTGATGATTTCTTTTCACCTTTGGTATCCTTCATAGTACCTTCTAGCACTATAGACACTACTAGTCATGAAGGATGGGGTTTCCAACTGAATACCAGCTAGGTTTCTCTGTGTTCTATACTTTTTGTACGTGGTATATTCAGTAACAGGGTCTTACAAGTTGATAGTCCACTATTATCCAGAAACAAATAACTTCAAGAAGACTGATACAAATATTATCATATCCTTTCTGGTTTTCAACCATCTTTAGAGCTGCTCACCCTAACTCACATCACATTTTAGATGAAGCAATAATCCAGAGAGAAAAGACATTGATGGCTGTCTTCACAGTTGACCTAAATGAGTTTCAGAATGTCTGGGAGGGTACTTTAATACCCTTAATGGAGACAGCAGCATCTCATAAACTGTGCTAGCTGACTGAATTTTTTAAAAAAAAGAACAGATGCCTACCATTCCCTGTTTTCTAATTCCTAGTCTGCCAAGAGGTGCTGTGCCTTCCCATAAGCCAAAATGAACATCTTCTTAAGTTACTATTGATTTTTGTCATAACAATGCAAAAAAATGACTAAAACAATTACTATGTCTGCTTGCTGACCTCGCACCTTCTTCCTCTTTCACCCTCAAATTTGCTCAGCCCTGAAAGTCATGAGACCACAAGAGAATCGAGCTGAATTCAGTTCTGATATGCCACATTGAGTCCATCTTGGTCAACCAGGAACTGTATAGGTACCAGGTTATAGATTACCTTGTATGAAAAAGAAACTAAAATGCTATTGTTGGCCATTAGAAAACTAGATGTTTTTTCCCATCCTAAGCCTTAGTTTCTCTTTTTACAATTGGGTAAGTGTCAGCTCAAGTGGGACTTATGTACTCTGCTAGGCTAAACATGGAGTTCATTTTTCTAGTATGTATGTGTCAGGCACTGGCTCTCACCTGTCTCTGAGCCAAGTGATGATTGAGAGTCCACTGAGATTCAGACAATCACAAGCTGATTCCCACGTTTCCCCGAGAAGAACAACAAAGACTTCTTCCTCCCAAAGTTGTCCATTCTGTTCATTCACAAAATGGTAACTTGCCAATCATGTCTACAAAAAGTGCTCTGGAATTTCGGCCTTTGGGTCTGTTCTGAAGCCTCTGTTTTTCAAACGCTCAAGTGTCAGGAGAACACTTGACTCACAGGCAAGGTAAAAGTGTTCAGTGACTTAATGAAATGCAGTAAGACTGTTGTGCAAATCAAAGAGGAGCAGTGTGCAGATAGCCTCTGCCTGGACCTCATGGTGCTTTTGTGGAACAGACTACCATACACCTTCGAAGTCGAAGAGCTCTTCACAATTCACCAGTAACTGAGGCTCACAATGATTCGTTATAATTTATCCAAGATCACAAAGTTTGTTAATACTGGGAGGCATATTTTGTCTGGATCTCCAAAGTATGGAGTATTTATGTTACATGGAGTTCCCTGATTTTTCCTTAGGCAGCCAACAGCACATGCTGTTAGGGGTACATGTTGGGCTGGTACAGATATGAAGAGAAAACTGACTTCTGGTCTTAGACATTTTTGACCTGTAAAATGTGACTGTTGATGCCACAGAGTCCCCACATGTATAGACACAGACTTGGAGAGGAAAAGTATTTGTATCAAGTGAAGGCCGGTCTAAATGAATTTTAAAAATGCCAAACAGGGGAGCCTGGTGGGTTAAAGAAAGGAATCTGAGAGGTGGGGAGGTTATAAATCACGGGGGACTCGTAGAAGGGAGGGCATAGGGGAAATGGGGTTAGCTGTGTGCTCTGGGACCACAACAGGAAGAGCTTTAAAAACATTTCACCCCATTTTTACTGAAGGTTAGTCTGAGGTCCTAAAGTGGTACTGGGACATGATAATAGAGGGATGGATGGAGACCTAAACTAGAACAAGAATTGATTTTAGAGTCCTCAAAGTTTGACAGAAAGCAGATGGTCCTCAAAGAAACAGCTTCTAAAACAAGAGATCTAATTCAGATAAACATTCAGCTTATTTTTATTTGGAAGGGCTCAAAGCATGTCCATAGAATGGCTTGAATCAGTTGAACAATTCTAGAACTCAAATGAGGCTAGAATACAGTCTTGGGAATAGTGGCCACTGTGGAATTCAATGATTATGAAACCAAATTCTAGCTCAGCCAAGTCTTTGATATGTGAATTTGAGCAGATCAATGATCTCTCTCTCTCTCTCTCTCTCTCTCTCTCTCTCTCTCTCTCTCTCTCTCTCTCTCTCTCTCTGTGTGTGTGTGTGTGTGTGTGTGTGTGTGTGTGTGTGTGTGTGTGTGTGTGTGCCTCCATTTCCTCAGGGCAAATGAAGAAAATACAAACATGGCTTAGTTTTATGCTAAATTCAATACAATCACATCTATATATCCACTCATTAGTTTGCCTACACCAATATTGCATTTAAAAAAAAAATCACAGTTTATATTAAACTTACTATGTTGAAGGAAGAAAAACTGAGAACATGCTAGACTCTCAAGGGTGCCAAATACTATCCAAGAATTATCTTTAGCTTTGGCGATAAAGACATGGCTTAGTGGTTAAGAGTGCTGGCTGCTCTTTCAGAGGACCAGGGTTCAATTCTTAGCACAATCTGTAACACTAGTTCTAGAGGATCCGATGTCCTCTTCTGGTTTCCATGGGCTCCAGACAGACATGTGATACACAGATATATATGTAGCTAAAACACCCATATACATAAAATTAATTATTAAAAATATTTTAAAGAATTATTATTATTTATCGCCATAGGGATTCTTCCAAGGAGGTATCATCACCCCAACTCAGTAGACTAAGAAACTGAAGTTTAGAGGTGTTACATTGCAACAAAATATTTAATAAAAATCTCAATTTAGATATCTATAGTCTGGTCAGGTGACTTGGAGTCCACCGTGATTCTGATTTCCAATTCTGTTCCTTAACTGTCCCCTTGTGTTTTAAACTCTCTGTAATGCAGTTTTCTCTTCTAATGACTCCTCTGGAATTATAAGATGGAGAATCTAGATAACAAGATCAGCCCAGAGGGAGCATTCAAAAATGGTGTCTCTCGGTGGTGAGGATGTGGAGGAGCTAGGAGCTGAACCTGACTCCAAACCCCAGTTTCATTCCTCTAAGTCACATGATGGAAAACAACCCATGCCCCACTTTACATGATAGAGGGCTTCATGTCCTCCAGACCCAGGGGGTTTTCCAAAAAGGATCTAATTTCTCCACAAATCATTTTAGACCTGGCGCAATCCTTCAGATTTTTCCCATCTGTTTTATTTCATTGAGTTAAACTTCCAGTCAACAACCAAAGTGTCAATTGAAAAGTAACATTAACATATAATTTCTTTTTAAAATATTTTTTTATTTTTGACATTACAATATAATTACACTATTTCCCCCTCCACCCAAATTCTCTCATATATCCCCGCTTACTCTTTTTCAAACCTATGGCCTCACAATCTCATATGAATTTGTTGAAGATTATTTCTCCTGTTTTCAGCATTCCCAAGTTGACTAATTCTCTCAGTTAGGTGAGCGTTTTCTCTTCTATGCTAGCATGTTCATTATTGGCCTCCTTGGTCAGCTCATGGTTGGGTTAGACTTTATGGGGTAACTTCTGGCATACCTAGAAGACAAAATCTCATAGCAAACTTCCAGATGGCCTGGCTCTTACAATCTTTCTTTCCCTTCTTCCATCTTCAATGTTCTCTGAGCCTCAGGTGTGGGAATTGCATGGCTACACATCAGCAAACAGAAAGCAGGGGGGCAGGATGTATAACTGAAATAAGCTTCCATGAAATAAGAACAACACTGGCAGACATCTACAACAGGGTCCAGCCTCTGCTTCAGTAGATGTGGGATGGACTGCCCTCAGAGGAGATAAAATCCCAGAAGCAAGTTAACAGGGGCCCACAGACTATACGGCCTTAGCCAAATCTCTTCATTTTTCTAAGCTTCAGTTTCCCCAGTGTAACAAAGGGCTTGACTCATTCTTCAAGTCTAATAGTCTTAGGTGGTGGGAAAGAGGGCAGCTAATAAGAAATTCAATGAGATAGAGTCCTTCCAAGAAACTCTTAATAAGCCCACGGGAAACAGAAATGTCATTCTCTAGAGAGAAGCTATGCCACGTAAGCAAGAGCCTCAGCTCTATCCCTTATCACACAACTGTGGATGCTAAATAACTGGTCCCTATCCAAGGTCCAGGATTTCCCATCCTCCAGATGATTCCTAAGATCAAAGCTGAACTTAGAAGAATCCACTAAGTTCTGGACTTGCAGTGTTCTCTTCATTAGAAAAAGAAACCTACACTCCACAGGAAAGCACAGAGGGGGTGACAAGCTTTTTCCCAAAGCCAACTTCAGATAGAACTTATAAAAATTCTTCAATGAATGGCAGCTCAGATTTTCTCTAGTGCTCCTACAACTCCATCAGATCGACCCCACTTCTAACACGTCAAAGACAGAGGCTCTCAATTGGGGCATCAGGATATTTATGAACATATCCATGGTGGTTATTATAAGAGCATAGAGGGTACTGTTGGCGGCTAACAGGTGGAAGCTGGAGAGGCTGCCACCCATGCATAGACTAGCTCTCACAATGACACCAAATGCCATGCTACCAACATTGTGAAAGCTTGCTCTAAAGTATCCCAAATACCTGTTCTTCAAGTTATCTCATCAAGTAGATTTGTCGAGCTAAAGGCTAAAGTAAGCAGTGTTCATGGTTCTTCAGCCCTCCTGGCTGATATTTGGGACACAGAGAACACTGACTCCTTGTCATGTAACCAAGTCAGTTTCTTATCTAACTTAGTGTCAAAGGTAGTTACCTGAGTCACATTTCTACTGAATAGGATCACCTTCCAGTTAAGTTACTGAAGATTTTGAGGTAAGAAGAGGGAAACCTGGGCCATTCCAGGCTTCAAATTGATCATTCACTTATCAGATTCTGATAAGCTTGAAAAAAAAAAGTTGCTTACTTTTCTACACCACCCTTCCTACAGTACCTCTCAAACCATCCAACACCTACAACATCAACTGCTACTCATCCATTTGGCAAATATTTGTTGTAACAATGCCAGTGTTGAACACGAGGGATTATCTATTTATTTTTATATATCTTATTTGTTGTGTGTATTTTGTATTGTGGAGACATGAAGGCCAGAGGACAACATTAACAAACTTGAGCAAGCACCTTTACCTGACCTGAGATTACAGATTTTAAAAAGGAATAGTAAATGTGTTTAAAACACCGAAGTATGGTGAGGGGGACAGACTGGTCAACAGAAAACTCAGAGCAGTTTGTGGGGTAACCCCAAAGGAATACTATACCCAAGCTTAGGGATCAGATAGTGTCCCCAAGGGAGAAGTACTACTAACCCAGGCCAGCCCCAGGGTAGCAGAGAGGTGTTCCACATGAGGCAAAGGCAAATTCGGATGACCAAAGAGAATCATGAGCATAGTGCCTTCGGGGAATTCATGAGTCAACCCCTGATGCTAACAAAGAAAAGGGAGAAGACAGATGTAACGGTGCAGAAAGATTGAAGGCTGATGCAAAGAGATTCGTGTGCTAGTTAGGAAGTCGAGCTCTGTTCTAAGAACAAGAGATCAAGGCCAGGTCAGAGGCAAAGCACCTGCATGGCCAGTACCCTCACCCCCCGATATATATCATTCTGAAGTTGGACATGGTCTCATGGGCTTTTGAATTGGCTCTGTCTGGCCCCAGCTCCAGGGATTATTTTAGTAAATAAGTTTCATCTGCAAAAGATTACTCCTCTATGACATTCAAAGGAGTGCAGCAACCAGGTTTGGAAGTGGTGAACACTCAGGTTTATATCCTAACTTAATGTTTTATTAGCAGCTCATTGCCTTCCTGTGCAAAATGAAGGCTAACATGCTCACTTCAGAAGGTTGCATTAGGATGGACTAAGATGAGAGCATGAGAAACTCTTACACAGTGGTGGCATGAAGTGTCGGTGTTTAGTGCACCTAAGGTATGTTTCTCATCCAAGTCAGTGATGTTCTTTAGGGAACTGGTGGCAATGTCTGGAAGCACTTTTGATTGTCACAACCTGAGAAAGGGATTTTACTGATGTCTAAGGGGAAGAGACAATGGATGCTGCTAGATAGTCTCTATACACAGGGCAACAGAAAATTGCCTGTTCTGAAAAGCCAATGGGAGTGCCTTGCTACACAAGTCTGAGGTACTGAGTTGGATCCCCAGAACTCATATAAGAAAACTGCCAGGTAATGTAATACACACTTGAAATCTCAGCTCTGGGGATATAGAGATAGGCTGATCCCTGGCACTTCGTGGCCAGTCAGCCTAGCTGAGCTGGAAAAGGTTCCAAGTAAAAGTCAGAGATCCTGTCTCAAATAATCAAAATGGACTGTGTTCTGCAGAACAACATGCAAGTTTTACCCTTAGCTTCTATGCATGTGTAGGTGTATGCACATATGCACATATACATATACACATACATATGCAAATACACAATCAATAACAGACTAACAGACCCTGCTTTAACTGAGTACAGATCATCCAGCCTAGGATGAGTTAGAAGTCAATTACATTGGAGACATTCTCATCTCGCTTACTAGTTTTGCAGAAGGGAATATGGGAAACCAGAAAAGGAAAAGAGCCATACATATCTCAGAAAGAGACAATATAAAGAGGACTAGGTTGCTGTAGACTGAGAGACAGTTATCTGGCGAGATGAAGAAGACTGGGATGCTATAGACTGAGAGACAGTTATCTGGAGACTCAGTGGGGAGGATGTTTCCATGACCTACTCACCATCCTTTCTGAAACAGTCCTTGGGAGTAATTATTCTCTGAACTAATTCAAGGAGAAAGAGGTCTGTCAGCAATAAACAGGGTGAGGGCACCCAGTCTGTGCCAGCTAAGGCTGACCTCATTAAAGGGAGAGCTGAGAAGCATGCATTGTACCTTGGGTGTACACTGTCTGAACATGGTGCCTTGGGCCTTCACAGTGTGTGGTCATATCGTTGTCACCTTGTCACTGTCAAGGAGAATGCACAGAAGCTAAGGGAAAGATTAACAGTTAGCAGAAGGTCACATGACTGAAGGAGGTAAGGCACACAGTTAGGAACAGCACTCCGGGTCTTAGGCTTTGAATTGCTAACCAAGATGCTATCATCGAGATCCAGTGTGGGCCTGCACACCCATGCTTATAGGAAACAGGCAGTTTCTAAAAGATCAGGCTTGGTGTCACAAAAATCAGCCAAGCTCACCAGGAAGCACATTTCCCCACAACAGCCCACTCCCTTCATGCCCACATGAAAACCCTAGTTTTACTGGAGACTGGTGAAGGGGTATAGCTTGAAGTCATGCAATAAGTTGGTGACCAGTCTCCTGACATCTTGGCTTTTTCATATTTGGAAACAGGAAAGCAAAAGCAAAAGCGCCCACTAGGCTTACTGCCTTGTCAGGATGGACAAAAGATTGACCTTGGGCAGTTTCCTTCTGAGACACAGATATTTGCATGAAGTGATTTCCCCTGAAGGCCTTACAGAAGGTGTTTTCTAGTGTCCTTTCTTCCCCCAACTGAAGTGGGTCTTTGGATTGTTACAATAGCAACTAGAAGGAGCTGAGTATAGAGTAAACAAAGCTAACTGAAGGTACCAAACCCTGGTGGTTTCAGTTCTTTAAACCTTCAAGTCTGAGCTTGAAATGGCACTTTCCTTTTCACAAAAGGAAAAGGTCACTTCTCTTCCAAGGCAACCATGTGCTGGCCAGAAGGCTTTTCCTCATTCAAAGAATATTAAAGCAACAGACAAACATATGAGCACTACAGTTAGACAAAGCTCCTCAAAGTGTTTCCACTCGTGACCCCTTTTGGCCTAAGAAGACTTTTAACCACTCGTGTTTACTTGTTAATAGTCAGACACCCACCTCTGCAATGCAGGCAGACTTGGAGGGGAATTGAGAACAAAGAGATTATGGGAAACTGAGAACAGACAGGGTGGGAAACTCTGTCCTGAGTGACAGAAGAAAGGGGCTGTTGGGTAAGCCATATGCAAGTCAAAGGTATCAGACCTGTCCACAGTCGGCAATGACAATCTTCATGCTTGCTGGTCCTGCTGGTCTGAACTCGAAGGGATTCAAGGATTTGATGATGCTCACACTGTCTTCCCAGGAGACCAAAGGTGGTACAGCCATGTCCACTGCACAGTCCCAGCAAAACTGAGCAGATTGCTGTAATCTCTGTCCTTCTATCTTTAACTTTTGGGTATTGGTCTCTGAGTGTTTCACTGTTGGGGACTTTCTGAATTATGATTCGTTTTATGTCTCTGCCTGAGGAAAAAAATCATATCTGAGTCTTTTTAGGAAAATCCTAAAATTAACTTTATCTGGTCACTGTTTAGAAGTCTCCTGCCCTGGAGATTACTACATACAGATAAGCACATAGCTAGATGACATCATTACTTCAGGGATCTTGTTTGCCTGTCTGCCCCTGAGCAAACTCAAACAGTATACATGATGCAGGGCAAACAGAGATAATTGACAAACTCTGACTGGCAGGAGACTGGGTTACAGATTCAAGGTCTCTTTTTATTATAGGCTTAGAAGTCTCGAAGATGTAGGTTAAAGATAATGGGTCACGCAGGGTGCGCTCCTGAGGAATAAAATTCAGTAAATAAGAAAGGTTTACTAAAAGAAGTTTTTGCTACTGTATAGCATAGATGATGAAACATATACACATGTAGTAAAAGAAGTTAGGCATTCGTATACTCATAAAAAAGACCGATTCAGATATTTTCTGTTTGTCAGAAAATCTTTCAAATAGTAATCATTGCCAGCTCGAAAGCAGTCTGTCATACAATAAATGTGTTCGCTTTGGAGGAGCCATTCTCTAGATTCCTTAAATCGCAGTTATAGGCTGATAATAAGAAGAATGAAATCTGTTCTGTTTGTATTTCCTAATACTTGTATTTTCTAATTATGTCTGGACTTGTAACCCTGGACATGTAATGAAAAGTCACACGTATCTTCCGTACCACTTGGACAATTGTCATTCTGTCTTTGTTCTGTGAAACTTGTATAAGGAAAGAAGCAACTGATTGACAGTGAGTGACAGCAGCAGAAATGGCCTGGATGCCACTCGGAGCCACAGATACAGCCTGATTGTTAGGAAGTCAGCTCAGAGATCCCCCCCATCCCCTGACCATCACGCCTGACTCACTCCCTCACTCCCTCCCCTTGCTGACTCCTTGTCTCCTCTATGGGCCACCTTGTCAGCAAATACCCTCCAACTCCCCTCTCTCTCCAGGCTGGAGAGCCCCTCCCCCAGAGCCCTGGTACCCAGTCTTGCCATCCAGCCACTCAGGATTATCAGTAAGATGAAAACCTAGGACATATTTGTGTATGGCTCAGTGGTTTCCATGGAAAAGATATTGGGACCTATGTGCTTCAGGATGAAGTCCTCAGCCTTGAGTTTCTCTGTAGAGTGGTGGCTCACAGCCTAATGCCGTGACCCTTTAATACAGGTCTTCATGTTGTGGTGAACCGCTACCATGAAATTATTTTTATTTCTACTTCATAACTGTAATTTTGCTCCTATTATGAATCATAATGTAAATATCTGTATTTTCCAATGGTCTTAGGCGAACCCTGTGAAAAAGTTATGTAACTCCCAAAAGGGTCGAGACCCACAGGTTGAGAACCTCTGCTGTAAATGGACTAATAGCCAGTTCTATTTTAGTATGTCAAGTCACCTGAGTCCTGGAATTATTCTGTGAAGGAAGCAACCCTTATAGACAAATCTTCTTTCTCTGGTACTCAGGGCAGGACAGTTGTCTACTGCCTTTGGAATTTGTTTACAAACAGCTGTAAGGCAGCACAGCCCAAGGGCTTGCCATGGGTAGAAATAGAGGAGAATATGGTAAGGTTGAGCATGGTTGACAACAAGCAGCTATTGCAACAGCGGTGTCTGCACTGAGTGCCTGCAAAATGTTCATAAAACTCCAAGTATTTGCGTAAGTATATAAATCAAATCTTTACTCACAGAACAACATAATTTGTGCAAAGTCAATTTCTCGATATGTATATAATTTTACCATTTATTAAAGGTGATGGAAAGTTTGCATACTGACAAGATGGAAGGATTTGCTTATTTTTTACATAAGTCATTAGATCTCAGCTAAATGTTCAACACTGCATGATGGAATGCGTCTCCAACACTTTTCAGAGTTGACTGACATCTTGACTTTACAACTGTCAATGATGAGAAGGTTAGTTCGCCTAAATAGACAGGACAGCATGACAAAAGCATGTCTGTGGCCACTTCAGACGATGCCTGAAATTCTGCCAGAATCCTAAGCAAAATTCACTTAATTATTATTTTATGAAACTCATTGGCAACTTTAACAGTGATTGTCTTTTACATCAAACACTCTAATACAACACAACCCAAAGATTACCAATCTGAAACTCACAAGCTAAAGAATGACAGCAGGAAGTTAGTAACGTCTGTTTTCTATAATTAAGTCATTCTGCTCCCATAAGAGCAAGACGCTTTTGTGAATGCACAAAAAGGACAACGTAACTCATCACATACAGTAGACTGGGCTCTGAGCTGAGGTGCTACAGGCAGGGTTCGCCAGAGTTGTTCATGGTGATGGCTCACACATGGCAAAGTGCATATTCATTCAGAACCAAGCCTGCAGTGTTGTTAGAAAATCTGTCATGGCCCAACAAGTTCAGTGGCCTGATTCTGTGTGGCCCAGCAACCAACAGTTTTAAAAGCAGTGTGGCTAGGCAGGTAGCTCAGTGAGAGAAGTGCCTGCTGTACCAAATGAGGACCTATGTTAGCGCCCCAGAGCCTACATAAAGCTGGGTGCAGTGTGTATGTCTGCAACCCCAGCCCTGGAGGAAGAGTGACACGTTGACCCCTGGTGTTCACTGGCAGCCACTCTAGCCAATCAGTGAGCTCCAGATTCTTTGATAGACTATCAGAGAGAGAGAGAGAGAGAGAGAGAGAGAGAGAGGAGAGAGGAGGAGAGGGAGGGAGATGAAGGGAGGGCGGGAGGGGAGGGGAGGGGAGAGGGAAGAGAGAGGAGAAGGATAGGGAGAGAGAGAATACATTTTTCCTAAAAAGAAGCTGTACAGGAAGAGGAGGGCGTGGAGAATCACCTAGTGAGATGCACCAGAGAATATCAGGAAAAGCAATGCATGGCTGCTTTAATGTGTTTTCTAATATCAAAATCAATGAGAACAATCACTTTATGGCCAGGCCTCTGAGGTCCATAATAGAAATCTACTGATCAGAAAAACAAGTGTTCCCAACATGATATGAAAATCAAACTTTTATCGTTTAGGACACATTGGGAGGTTGTCTACTGCAGCAATCAGCAGACAAACCCCCGCCCTTTATTTTCTCCCACATTAAACAGACTGTGTGTGTTGAGTGCGTGACAGCCCTATCCTCAGAGTGCTGCATTTCTCCTCACAGACTGATGCAGGCACAGCGAAGCAGTTCAGCCCAAGGGAAGGGGCTCTGAGGATGAGTATGCACAGGGTCTCATGTCAGTGGCCCTTGACCCAGAGGAATCTGCACCATGGAGTGGCCTAAGTCCTCCCTCAGTCTGCTTAGCCTGCCTTGAATCACTTCCTTTTCCTCTGATAGTGGAGCTATTCCCTAACAGTTACTCATCCCCAGCCCCAACTGCTCATTGCTTGCATACCACCTCGCCACCTCGTCACTCTAACTTCCAAAACCGTTGAATTTGGCATGTCTTCTAACACTTCCTTCCACAGAGCCTCAGCTTCACGCCCCGTTACAGACGCATTCCATAGAAAGGCCGTGATAAACGTGTGCCCCTTGGCTGCTGTCATGGGTATGAAGACTGAACACTGACTAGACAAACTGTTCATAAACACAATGCTACATCTGCCCTTGCCAGAGGAGCCACCCACTCTCCTCTGCTGCCTCATCTCCTGCTCATCCCCCACACCCTTCCCTGCCTGGAGCCCTGCCTTGTTTCTCTAAGTACTCTGACCTCTGCTGGCCACAACCTCCAGAAAGAACTGAGCAATCTTGGGAGCCTGGTCAGCTGAGCTAGTTAGTACTCTGCCACTCACTTTGGGGATTCTGAGTAAGCAGCCTCACTTTTCTGGCTGTTTCCTGCTCTTCTTAGAGTGACTGTGCCTACCTGCCAAGGTTGTGTAGGAATCAAGAATGACCATACAGATACAAATTCTTGGGATTGGGGAAAATAGCTCAGTTGGGGAAATGTTTGCCTTAAGACCAAGAGGACCTCCTGAGTTCAATCCCTCAGAAGCTATAGGGAGAGGTAAAGAGGACCCCTGGAGCTCCATGACCAGCTAGTCTAGGCTGGTTGGCAAGCCCCAGATCACTGAGACACTGTCCAATAATCAAGGTGGGGAACAGCACCTGGGGGATGACACTCGAGGTTGCCTTTGGCCTCTGTTCACACAAATGGACTTGCGCACACCCGAGTGCATAGATGTGCTCATACACATGATTCTGGGAACCATCCAGAATATGGACAACGATGCTGAGGCATGTCTTCTTGTTTTCCCTCTTTCCTAGGCCAACCAACATCAAGTCACTGGTAGAGTTCTAGGCTTCCCGGTAACTAATAACCACAGGGTGGTAATAGTGACTGTCTGCAGCCAGAGCCAGGTATTGTCAAGCATGCTTTTCTGGGTATTACTTACTTTGAATATTCCCATGTCACCACTAACAATGGCCCTCAGTTCTATCCTTATTCTCCTTACTCCATCCATGGAATCTATCAGAAAACCCTAACCAAACCACTCCTCCTGTTTGAACTGTCCTAAATCCTTCAGCCTGTGATAGCCTGTCTCAACACGGATGTGTACCCACTGGGCCCTGGCCACATGTAGTGTTCCCTCAAACATTTACCTAGCAGTTACATCCTGAATGTGAAACATTTATCAATTACAAACTCCTATCTGTTGTCTGTGAGATGTTTACATGCCAGTGGGCAAGATTGCTATACAAACAGGTCATGACAATGCTGTGTGATAACACGTCCCTAATTGAACAATGGGCTTGGCACACTCAGAAGAGCGAGTTTGGAATCTTCACAGGACTGCCAGGGTGGATTCATGAGTGGAAGAAGGACCACAGTAAGCATGCCACTACGGATGTGGGAAAGTCCAGGAAACCTTGACCTTACACAAAGTACTATAGGTATCTGAGGATGCTGAGAGTGGGAGAAATAATCTTCCCCAGGGAAGAACACAACAACTGGTTACCCAATACCAAATGTCCAGCCCTGAAAACACCCATACCAGTAACGATCTACAGACTGAGCAGGTTGTACTTACATATTTATGGACAGATACATAGAAATATAAGTAACAGTAATTAATGAAAAAGAGGTCATGAACTTGAAAACGGAACAAGGAAGAGTATGTGGAAGGCTTTGGAGGCATGAAAGGGGAGGGGAAATGATATAATTATATGATAATCTCAAAAAAACAAAATGCTTTAACTTAAAAACAAATACTTCTCCCAGTCAAGAAGCAACAGGGAAGACATCTGCTGACACCTCCCAATGTCTCATTGTCTGTGGTGCACCATGGGGAACTTTCTATAGTACACTCTGTGGAAAGAGCTACTCCCAAACCAGGGTGCTAAAGGGCTATGCAAAGATGGTGGGAAAACCAAAGGCTGAGCAAAGGAAGGGCAGGGGAGTCCCAGAAACCCTGGACATTAGGCAGAAACATCCTTCACAGGCACAGATTTCACGTCCCAATCCCACATGCTGGGAAAAGTGGAGCCCGGCGAGTAGAAATGATTTGGATCACTCCTGCAGTCATTGAATTTCCTCTCAAAGTCTTGCCTTCGAAACAGCAGGCCTCTAGGAGCAGCGTGGTGTATTTCTAAATGAAATTGGCATGGGCTTAAATTTGAGCTGAAATGTGCCTTTCGGTGCCTTCCATCTACAGATCCAGCGAACACCCACCACCATACCTCCACTGGGAGACACTACCACCAATAGCACCCCTAGTTATGTGATATGCCATCTTTATTCTCAGTAGAGCTGAATCACTAAGAAAATGCTTTGGATGTGTCCCAGTTGTGGGGGCGGGGGGCAGCTTGGCATTCAAAGTGGTTTACAGGAAAAGGGAACCCTGCACTGAAACTTTTTCCTCTGCCCAGCTTTGTAAGAAAAGACACTCTACTCCAAAATATATCCTAAGTTCACACTTTCCTGAGACCTTCCTGCTTTTGACACCTGAAATGCCATCGTGCTTCTCACAGATGATCAGAAAAATGGCCCAGCTGGCCTCCCTGCCTGTCCCTTCCCTTTGGCTGTTTTCAAAACAGTAGCCTGGCAAGGTCTTCTCATAATAACATCAAAACCTGATGACTTCTGTACCCTATGCCTTCAAAGACACATATCTCACTGGAAGAGAAAGTAAGTCTTACCCTTTCCGAGAGGCCCTACATGCTCAGCGGCCTCTGTTGCTACCCAACCCAGTCACCCTGTTCTTACCCTCACTTCATCTAGGCGCCTTGATTTTATCCTTGTTGGCTACACACCCATGCCTTCTCTACAACCAGAAACTCTCTTCACCAAGCCACCCACAGCCTTCCTGTCTCTTATGGGTTGTTGCTCCTGTATCTCCTCTCAAGGAGGCTTATTCTTTTCTTTTCTAATTAACATTTTTAGTTGGTGTACTAACAAGTTTCCTGAGGACATTTTATCACAGACATGACATTGTATTTTCTCCATGCTTGCTCTTGCTCTCCTCAATTCCTTTATTCCTTTGCTCTCCACTTCTTGGTCTCCTTTTGGTGATGCTTGCTTGCTTGCTTTCTTTCTTTCTTTCTTTCTTCCTTCCTTCCTTCCTTCCTTCCTTTCTATTTATTCACTTTACATGCTTACTGCCCCCTTCCTGGTCACCTCCTCTCACAATCCTACCCTCCATCCCTCCTCCCTTTCTCCTCTAAGCAGATGTCCCTCGACCAGATCTCACCCACCCATCCAGGCACTAGGGCCTCTCCAGGGCTAGGCACAAAGTGGTGGTCTTTCTAATCACCGTCTTTTACATTAAAATCGTTCCCTCCCCACCTGTCTACTTTATTTTCTAAACTGCTGATGAGCATTCCCTGTGTTCTTTCCAGCAACGAATGAACCCTGCATTCTGAACTGCTGACCATTCAGAGACACGTGAAATCTTGCTGTGTCTTACCCCGTCCTACGCAAGACAAGCAGCCCCTCGGCTCCAGTGTTCATGCTCTCCGTGACATGCTACCGTGAATCAGTGAACAAGCATCTCGATTACCAGATCACCTGCCACACTGCCATCATGCTTGCAATAAAGTAACCAGCGTTTTGTTTGAGAAAGGTTTCAAAGTGTGACCGTTGTGATGCTGGCAATTTTTATTACAGTGGATTATTACAGTTGTTCTATTTTATAGTCAGTTATTGCAGTGATTTGCCTAGTGTCCTCAGTTTATAAATTAAGATTTATCACAGGTACATATGGGAAGGAAAAATATTGTACTCGTCAACGGCCCCCAGTGCCTGTAGTTTGACTTGCAATTTTCCCCTTTGTGATGGTATAAAAGCAAAACATAGTTTTTATCTTTTCCTACCTAGCAGTCTGTGACAGACACTCTCTGGGGATTTGGGGGGATGGCAGTAAGCCCCAGTCGTTGTCAGCCACTCAATAGAAACTCTGTTGTGCCCTATGGTACTAAGCTGTGATGTTTGAGGTGAAATGTTGTTAAATCTGACTTCAGCTTACAATATCTTTGCCTTCAATAGATTTCTCTGGGTTTTACCCTATCATGAGATACATTGTAGGTGGAGAGGGCCTTCTTAGGACTTGGTTGTTTGTAGTTTCAGGCATCTGTCAGAGGTATGCAAACATATTCCCTGTAGACAACAGGGGACTGCTACGTGAGCTTTGTGAAAGTGGGGGATTTTTACCTACCTTCTGCTGTTTCATTAATGAGCGCATTAGTTTCTTCTTTATTAACAAGTGGACTGCCATGTGCTTTTGAATCCTCTGAGAATGCAGAAAAGAAGAAACACTTAAGCCCCCGAAATAAATATTTATGTCACTGAAGAGAATTTTTACGAAGGCAGGCAAACACAGAAAAGGACATTCTCATCATCACTCACTAAATCATGATGGGTTACTACTTCCCATCTATCAGAATAGCTAGAACATGCTGGGCATGGAGGTACAAACTTTTAGTCCCAGCACTCACTCGGGAGGCAGAGGCAAACAAATGTCTGTGAGTACAAGGTTATCCTGGTCTACAGAGTGAGTTCCAGGTTTCCAGGGCTACACAGAGAAACCCTGTCTCAAATCAGAAAAACAATGGCTAAAGCAGAGCTAGGGACATGGCTCAGTGAGTAAAGTGTGCAACCTAAGCATGGGGGGGCTCCGAATTCCCAGAACTCACATACAGCCAGGTGTGGTGGTGCACATCTGTAATCCTGGAACTTCTATAGGGAAATAGGAGGCAGAGGAAGGAGAATCCCCAGATGTTCTCAGGCCAGTTAGGCTGACCTAGACAAACAAGCTATCTCTATCTGAAACAAAGTAGACAGCAAGGACTGATATTCAAGTTTGTCCGCTGATCTATGCATGCATATATCATATACACACATGCACATATTGTGGTACTTGTGTGTACACACACCATATGCATATATATACTGTGGTACATGTGTATACACAAACATTATATATATATACACATATATATGTATATGTATATATATATCACATACACATCCACCAACATGCATACTGTGATACTTGTGTACACACACACAAAAAAAAAATAGAAAAAAATGGCTAAAATAAATACAAGTGGTAATACCAAATTCTGAAAGGACTATTGGATCTCAGACATGTTGCTGATAAAAATAAAATATGCTCTGAAGCAACTACAGCACTTTTTTTAGACAACGAACCTGCGCTCACCGTACAACCCAACAGTGCCGCTCTGGGTCACTGATGTCAAAGAATTAAAATGAGTTTGCACAAAGACATGTACATGAATATTCATAACAGTTTTATGCGTAATTACTAGACATAACTCAAATGCTCTTCAGTGATTAAGGTTAAACAAATTGGAACATCTGTACCGGGGCACAGCGCTTTGTCATCGAAAGAAATGTTAAGCTTCAATGGCAAAGGCTTGGGTGAATCTCAAAGATCCATTTCTTAGTAGGTTGTTAAATCAAGCATAGATAAACAGGGGTCATAAAAGTCACCCTTCCATGGAATTCACTATAATAGTTCTTAGTACGAAACCAGTATGTAACCACTACCAAGCCAGGAGGAACAGCTCCAGGAAAGAGCATGACTTAGCATCTTCCCTCCCAGCTTTGATGGTGGTACAATGAAAGTGACAGCCCAACCGAGTCTAACACAGAGCACTGGGTGTCAGGGAAGATGGGATGCCTCAAGGGCAGTGAAGATAGTATCATATCCAGCTGGAGGAAAGGGGGCAGGAAAGGTTTCTGAGTATGGCTAAGGAATATAGGGATATGGGAATAGGAAGAGAAAAACAGAAGCTTCCACAGCAGAGAAAACACCATAGGTGAGCATTAGTCTCTAGAGGATTGGAAAAATCTACATCTTGGGAAAATAAGAAGAGATGAGGCTGGGCCCTGGGAGGATTGATAGGTAGTGTCCAGGATAAGAGCTTTCCCAAATATTGAGAGGATTTGGGTTGTGTTCAAGGCACAAGAGGCCACCAAACAGGGGCATGCCATAGGCCACTCTAGGTTCCTGGTTTCTTTATTCTTTCTCCCCACCCCTCTTTTTTTATTAATCATTCATTCACTCTTTCATTCATTCACTCTTTCATTCATTCATTCATTCATTCTTTCTTTCTTTCTTTCATTCTGCCTGAATCTGTGCCACAGGATATATGTAGAAGTCAGGACAACTTGGGTCTTTCTTTCTACCATGTGGGTTTCCAATATTAATCTCAAATCATCAGGCTTGGTAACAAACACCTGCACCCACTAAGCCAATTCGTGGGCAATGGATTCCTGATTTCTGTAGCCTACCTCTGAAAAGGGTCTCCTACACTTCTCTGGCATCAGCCCTCCCTACCTCTGAGGCTGAGTTCCAGAAGGCCTCCTCACACCCTCACTGGAGGGGGTTCATTCCTCTGAAGTGAGGCAGAAAGGTCTCTTTGAAGTCGAAGCCAGTCTGGTCCTCCTAGTGAGTTTCAGGACACTTTTTGGTATGTAAAAGGAAGAGAAAGAAGAGGAGGAAGAAGGGAAATGAAAGAGAAAAAAGAAAGAAAAGAAAGAAAAATAAAAACAGTTGCCTCAGGATGAAATAAATTGATTGATACGGTTAACTCCCAGCATCGAGTTAAAAAGCGAGTGTTTAGTAATGTTAGCCCTTATCAGCTGCCATACCCCTCTCCCATCCACAGACAACATAAACCACTGGCATTAAGTTAACTTTGGGACAAAGGAGCACAGAAGCCCATGTCCTTATCTCTCTGACAGTCACTTCTAACTACGACCACAACCAGATATTCTCTGCTGGAACTGAGGTTAGAAATATCCTTCTGTTTCACAGGCAATGCCCATGTCTGATCTTAACTTAGAATGGCCATCTTCCTGGCTCTGCTCTCTTACTTCTAGAATGACCTAGGGCAGGTACCTTTCTGACTGTCAGTGCTTCCATGTGTACAATGACAGGGAGTTGCTATTAGATTAAGAGGCTTGGAGACTCTTGGCAAAGGGCTGATGTAAACGTGATTTCCATTTCCTGTTGCAAGCCACACACCTCCCAGTCCCTCACTTTCACTTCCAGAAGAAACACACTCCCCAGACCAGCTCAGCTGGCTACAGTCCAGGGCAGGGAGCAGGTACATTTTAACTTGCCCCACCCATCGGCTTGATGCATTCTTCATCTCCTCTTCTGGGGACTTTCCTGACTTCCTTCTGTAAATGAAGGAAAGAGCACATGATCGTACTGTATATAAATATGCTTGGGAAAGCTTTCTCCTTCTCCTTCTTCTTCTTTTTTTTTTTCTTAAACCAAACTTGGTTTCTGTTGTAGGCGGTGCATTCCCTAGCTGGGCAGGGCGGGTAGCAGAGGGCCGTCAAGGGGAGGGGAGAGTAAAAAGGGAGGAGAGGAAGGACATTAACTCACGCGGTGTGACAGCTGCTTTCTTATTTAATGGGGGGCTCTCTGGCCAGAAGGCATCAGAAGTATCCCCAAGACAGCAGAAGCATGGCAGAGGAGCTGGGGCTGGGCTTTGGGGAAGCAGTCCCAGTGGAAATGCTGCGGGAAGGCTGCCGGCACAGGCGAGAGGCCAGGACCGGGCTAGCAGCCAGGAGCAAAGCCTGTTTGGCTCTCACCTGCTGCCTGTTATCATTTCCCATCCTCGCAGGACTTAGCACCCTCCTGATGACTGGCCAGCTCCGGATCCCCGGAAAAGACTGTATGTTTCCGGTAAGTAGACTTTCTCTTGCCTAGGGAATCAGTGGTCTCTCTGCAGACAGCCACATAGTCCAGTTTGGGACACAGCTGTTCATGAATAACACCGGTGGCTGCCCTGTACAAAGCAAATACAGACCCGGAAAGTGAGAGGTGGAAAGGTCCCATCTGGTTCTTAACTGTGCATTTCCAGGGAATTGAATTATTTCGTCTCGTGTTTATGCAAAAATAATTTCACACTCCAGATATTTATTTTTAGGTCATTACAATTATAGTGTGCCAATACTTTGGAAAACATTCCTTTTCCTTAAACAAAAAGCTCTTAAATTATATTACATAATGCATGATTATTGAGGGGAAAGAAACAGAAATCATAAACAAGGAAATGAAGAAAAAGACTTATTCAGAAACCAAGAGAGATGTAAACTATTAATGACCTAAACTATATAATTCTTTTTTATTTATAACAAAGGATTATTCTGAGATTTCTACATAGTATAAAATTGTTTCTATGATAATGACTCCATGGCAGCATGATGTATGGATGACTGTATTATGTTCTTATACGCGTGTGATAAAATGTATTTAACCAATTCCTCTTCTTGGGTTTAGAAATATTTTTTTTCAGTGCTCAACTAAGAACCTACTGACTCTGAGATTTTGTTGGGGCTAGAAAGAAGCTTAGCCACCACAAGGGTATAGAGGTGGTACTCATCGAATGAGGGGGAAAGTGTCCAGGAGGTGACAAAACCAGAGCTGGGGACACGCAGGAAGAATCCAATAGGTCAAAGTGTGTCATTTAAAGAATATTCTTTAGGAGAAAATCAGTCTATAGTGACTGATTCCACTTTAGTCCCAAAGATTAAGGACTAAAAAAATAGTCTAATTAGAAACCTGGTCTCTAATCAATCCTGGGCATTTTCCACTCTGGGGCTAATGTGTAACTCCTGCTACTCCACCAGGGTCAACAAACAGTGATTCAGGCAGCCACGTGCCATGGTTTATAAAGTGTGGACATGTGCAGATAGACCAGGAAGTCTGCTGCTGTTAGAAGGGACCTGTGGAGGATTGGAAAATGGGATGTCAGGCTCTGCTCGATCCCAGGAAACACACACACACACACACACACACACACCAGACTGAGGCACTCAAGGGTATTCTCAACTCATACTGAGATAGCTGCTCTTGAACATAGTGTTGCTAAGTGGCCTCCAGCATCCTGTGCGTCCTTGGACTCCAAAGCAATTCCTGGTACAGAATAGGATCCTATTACTCAGGATGCTGTCTACAATCCCCATGTTGGCAGAAACCAGAGAAGGCCATCTAGGTACAGTGTAGAAATAGGAATTGGCAGAGGGAAATGACCCAACAGGAAGACTCATAAAGAAGGTTCCAGGTGTCATCACAAACAGTAACACCCCAGGGTGCCCTCCTCACAACTCAGATGCCTTGGGTATGAGCCATATTAATACCTAATACCCCCATCCCACCATGAAGAAAGCCATCTCCCTGGAGGGAAGGCACACAGGGATGCTTGAGACTGTTGCTTAAGCAGACTAAAGGACATCTCAGGGCATCAAAACAGAGAAGTAAAGGACCTGAGACGGATGCCTGGAGAGACCAGGTCCTGAAAAGGAGCAGCTGGCCACTTACGGCGAGGTCTTGAGGGAGAAAAATATTTATGAACAGCTTGTAAGGGCTTTAAGGGGGCCTATTTACTGAGATGCACAGACAGAAGGAACACAGAACAGCTGGGAGCATCCAGGGTCAGTGGCCTGAGAAGCGGCTAACACCAGTTCCTTGGGATTATGTAACAGGAGTTTTAGAACAGCGATTCTCAACCTGTGGGTCGCAACCTGCACAGTGGTAGCATGTGCACAGATGTCCTGCATATCAGATAGTTACTTTATGATTTATAACACTAGCAGAGTTTCAGTTATGAAGTAGCAACAGAATAATGTTATGGGGGGGGGCACCGCAAGATAAGGAACCGTATTAAAGGATCACAGCGTTAGGATTGTGGAGAAGTACTATTTTAGAGTTAGTAGGGTACTAACCCTGGGAAAGGGCCTCACTGGACGATGCAAAAGTTTGGACAGAGAAAAGTGCAGGCAGAGGGGATGGGAGCCATTTTCCCCTCCAGACCTTTGATCCCAATCACCAGAGTCAAGAAAAAGTCATGGCTCAAAGAAGCCAGGCAGCAGCTATGCTAAGAGGTTAGCTAGCCTCACCAAGAAGGAGCCATGCTGAGAAGGACAGAAATGGAACTGGGGGTTCCTAAGAGAGAATTACTGACTCCGAGGAGAGGGCAGAATGTGAGATCCAAAGAGAGTTAATTGGGCTAAAATGAGGCTCTCCGGTCAGCTCCGCCATTTTTGGCCAAGTGGCAAACAGGTTCCTGGTTTCATATCTTTGAGCTGTTTCCTTTTCTGCCAAAGAGGGTGTTTCTGTCAGCATGCTGGCATTATTAATGAGACACGTGCAGGAACATCTTGTATGTTTGGAATGTGGCTAAACCACATGCACCGGGATCCTGAGATATGATTGGCACTCTATGCTAGGCACCAGACAACCACCAGGGAAACTTGAGGTTGATGCAGGACACTGAAAAGGGAGCTATAAAAGTCCTGGTGTTCCCTCACCTGGCCACGGAGCAGGGGTGACGTGGCTCCAAGAAGGCTTTATGCAAGAGTTCAGGAAGGCACCTGTGAAATAAAGGCCGTTCCCCGAGGTCCCTGTCAAAGACTACTTTTGATTTAGAAGTAAGCCATTCCTTTGTTTTGCAGATAGGAAAACTGAGTGGGAGTGGGGGATGAAGATACTTACCTAAGCCTGTACCTCTAGTCAGAGGCAGATCCAAGCTTAAAACCAGACAGCCTGAGCCTCCTGCTCTGCCCTCAGACCACGGGGTTCATTCACACTGCACTAGGTTCCAGATATCACACCACAAGAAGAAAACTTCCAGCAATGCCATGGAGAAAAGTCAGGGCCACTACCAGTACCTCCATGCCAGTCCAGTGAGGAGTTTCACAGACCAACTCTACTACTGCACTCTGAGAATCACGCACCCACCTCGGACACAGAGCTTAGCAGGAAATTAGGACTGCGGGGCATGGAGGGTGTGGTGCAGGTTGAATCAGAGAAGTGTCCTGACACTCTGGTGCCAGGGAAATATAATTAAAAACAAAATGGTCTCCCATCCCAGAAAACCCCTCCTTCAGGAAAGCCAGAAGGGAAGCAAATACTTCTATTACCGAATAATCCTTAAACGGAGATGTGATGCACATCGCAGACAGACAATCTGATCAGAGACACAAAGATTGATTGCAGTTTTATATGGGCAAGCAGATACAGCCCAGCATCCATAAATTCAATGTAAAGAGGCAAGGGGCTCGAGGTATACGTGTACATAATAGCACATGCTTGGGTTTTGAGAGCGTTCATCTACATGTATGTATTTATAAATGCAAGGAGTGTCCCATGAAGAACTGAGAAATTGGTGCTTCTGTGCTCGTCCAAGGAGGGGAAGTGGAAGGTTAAGCCTCCATGGAAGGGAAGAAGTGTTTGCAAACACTCCTTAAACAAAAAGTGTGTGTTCCCTGTTTTAAGAAAGGACAGTAGTGTAGGATTTAGGATCTTCAGATTTGTGGACGACAGTAGGATGATGTCTTGGAAAGGTCGTGGGTCATGAGTTGAAATCTCAACCCCAGTCTGAATTCTAGGCTGACCACTAGTATGTCGTCTCCCTTCTCTTGTCTGCTTGCCTCTGTATGAAATACAGGTAATTAGAAATAAGATATGTAAGGTGTCTCCCGTGGTGGGGATTAGCCAAGAACAGCACTTACATCATGCTGACCAGGGAAATCCCCTGCTCGGAGAGATTACTTCACAGAGCACAACTTCCCTGCCTACTGTGGAATTTGACATTGCAGGCCAGAGAGTAGGCTTGTGTGCTGCGGAGCTTTTCCGACTTATGAGTATCTCTGTGCCTCCTCATGCACTCCAGTCTTGCCCTATCACCACAACCTCTTCCCTGAAACCACTCTTTTTGGATAGCATTTGACCATGGTTCAGGTATCCTCCAGGAGCCTGAATAGTTGTCACTGCCCCAGAACAGATGTTCTACCCCCTCTGGAACTGGCGCCCTAAGGCCAGGGCTTTGTTCCTACCCTAACCTCACCCCACCCTGTCTCAGGACACTAAATCTCAGCTGCACACAAGGCATAGATGGTACTGAATTCTGGACCGTAAGTCTCCCGGCTGTGAGGTAGGGCTTCCTGTTCAGTGCCGTACTCCTGTTGCATCTGTACATTCCTCACAGACTCTCCCCACGTTCACCTCAGGGCTCTTTAATCTCACTTCTCCACCCTTCTCAAAAGCCCTTGCAAGACTCCACTGTTTCCTGTATTCCCTCTCCTACCTCATCTAATTACCCCACACCCCAGGAAAGTCTGGGATGCAGTAAATGATGGGTAAATGCTAACTCTATTTCCACTTGGAAAGATCCACAGTGGCAACTTGCCAAGACATCCGCTTGTGTTTTCCTGACAAAGTGGGGATAAAGTACTGGGCAATAGATCCGCTTTCCCTAGGCCTCAGACTCTCTGCCCATTAAACGAGGGAATGAATGTGCCTTCTTCCTCGGACTATCGTGGGAAGTCTGAAAGGCATCCAGAAAGTTATAGGCAAAAAAGGGACGCCACCCAGAGGATTTCCCTACCCACTCCACCTTGGATGGGCCTCTTATCGTGCCCAAGTTGTTCTTCCTGTTTTAAAGGCGAACAATAGCTACGATCCTCATCGTTGTCTACAAGACACAAACGAGTGAGATGAAAGACCCAAACGCATGTCGCTCCCACAGTGGATTCACCCCTGCTATAACCCAGGGAAGCCCCACACGGAAGAGTAGCTTATCCCCAAAAGTTAGGCTGGAAGCGGCTGGCAGGGAAGGCGGTGGCGTTTCAAAGACAGAAGAAAGGGCTGCAGCACATACGGGTCACATCCTGAGCCATGCTGTCACTCCCTCAAGCAAGCCTGCACC
Source organism: Rattus rattus (assembly GCF_011064425.1). Classification (NCBI taxonomy): domain Eukaryota; kingdom Metazoa; phylum Chordata; class Mammalia; order Rodentia; family Muridae; genus Rattus; species Rattus rattus. Next base: position 89,847,921 of record NC_046154.1, read on the forward strand.
ATTCTAGCTTAGCAAACTCCCACGTCCTCACCCAGACACCACAGCTCTAGCACTGCGCGACGTTGTCTCGCAGCCTGAATCTCATGCCACCCAGAAGCAGACAGCAACAGCAAGCTGAGGACCTAAAGTGGCCACTGGTCCATTCTGCTTCCTCTCCACATTTGTGTTCTGAGAAGGCAGAGTCCAGAAGTAAACTATGGACCTATGAAGCCTACACAGTGTCTGTCTGGAGAAAGGAATAAAGTCACCCCAGACTCCTAACCGAGTCTAAAATCTGCCAGTTCTCAGAAAACAGACCCAAGGGCAACTTCTGTTCACAGCCAAAGCTGTAGAACCCAAGAGAAGGTGAAGACACCACAGTCTAAGAGGAGTGCTTGGGCCCAAAGAAAGAGGGAAATGAGATGCACTGATATGAACTTTAAGTGTGGCTTCCCTGAGCCAGGAGCACAGGCCTGCCAGGAAAGAATCACTGGGGTCAGCCAGTGTGTCAGGCTCAGGAGTCAAGAAATAACAAAGTCGGAATTTCCACATTTGCTCTGCTGCAAACCCCTGACTCTCTGCTCTATGCCAGATCAAATATATACCATGGCAACCCTGGACTGGTCCAGGCCAATACAGAGGCTGATGCAACGACGTGACCGCAAAAGATGCCATTTCCAGTTGTATTTATCCTTGTGAGACTCCAGGGAAAGGAAGCCTCAAACACACTGATTTCCCCTAGACAGACGGAGAGAAGTGTTGTGGGCCATAAAACACGAATGTCTTTTCAATTGCAGGGTTTATGACGGCAAGAAATGAATAGAATTTCCTGTTTGTGAACAGAGTCAATGGGGCAGGTGACTCCAGAAGTGGGAGGGAAGGCTAAGTGGATCATTAATTAATATCTACTTACAGGGATTTTTTCTGGGGGAATGCCAGGAAATCTCCAAGGCCAACCGCAAACGTGTTTACGTTGTGTCCCCTGATAATGCTTATCGGATCCTGGTGTACGTGTCAGAATATGAATTTGCTCCAAAGGTTCAGATTCCTCTCCCTTCCTTTGACTGTCAGTACTTTCTTACGGCCTTTAAACACCTGTAGTGACGTCAGCTTGCACAGACTATTAAAACGCTCACACACCAGGCCCCAGGACGGAGCCCAGCAGGCAGGAGCACATGGCTAAGAGGCTCCCCCTTTACCCCAGCCTTTTTTCTGCCCAGTTTAAAAAAGAAGACTGGATCAAGAAATATGTAAATCAAAGGACACAGACAGTCTGAGCCAGGGGTCACTACTAGTCAACGTGCCAAAAAAAGAAAGAAAAATCATAGAATAGGGCTGTTTCTGGTTTTGGCTCTCGGGACTGAGGAGGCCTGGCTGCAAGATGAGCCCGGGGCCATGACAGGTGAAATGGTGATGAGCTACCCAAGCCGCATTGTTAAAAATGAGTCTGCAGAAGCAAACACCTAGTGACAGCCAGTTGTGGTGAAATTAATTTCTGCCGTGGATTATCGAGGGGTCTTGGCCTGCCTGGATGGTTACATGGATATAGCACCAGGACAGACAGGAGTATGTAAACGGACAGTCGAAGAATAAGAACGGAGATGCGTTCATCCGCAGAAACAATGTGCTATCCATAAGAGCACAGAAGAGGCGGACGTGAAGACACCGGGAGGGAGGCACTGCTCTTCAGAGATGGATATATGAAGTGCTTTTCGGTTCTCTTACGATCTTAGTTAGTCTGTTTCTGTGGTGGTTGGAGGGTGTTTTGTTTTTTAATTGACATTGGAATAAGATAGAGGTATTACATTACAGATTGAATCTTAAGCTTTTCAAAAAAAATACAAAAGAAAGAAAATCATAGAATAGTGTGTGTTACAACCTGCAAGAATCAAGGGGGGAAAGCACCAGTTACATTTCAGTGCTGCTTGTCCTGACACCCATGGTCCCACTAAGATGTATGCCCATGAGTGTGCATATTAACTTTATTTTTTTATTTTTGGGTTTTTTTTTCTGACTTGGTTTCTGGCCATCCCTTTCATTCTCAGTAAATGTTTTCAGAGCCTCAGCTGTGTTCTATGCAGGCCTTGGGGGAAACTTAAGAATCTGTGGTGTCAACAGGCCATTGCTACTCACCTTTTAAGTTGTTAAGATAGTGTTTGCTTCTTGTGCTTGACGATGATGAGACTGATAATGATTTGCTGATTTTATTTATGTGTGAGTGTTTTGGTAGCATGTGTATGTGTATCACATGCATACCTGGTGCCCAAGAAGGTAAAAAAACATCAGATCCCCTAAAACTGTCTCTACAGATGACTGGGGATGACCATGTAGATGCTGGGAACTGAACCTTGGTCATCTGCAAGGCCAGCAAGTGCTGAGTAATCTCCCCAGGTTCTAAAAGTTTTAATCTAGGCAAAAATACCTGTCTCCTAGATGTTTGAGCTGTGAAGCCCTAGCTAAAGTCACTGAATCCTAGCTTTGCCCCATTACCTATGCTTCTCTGCCTCTGACTTCCTGAGGCCTGAGATCTTCACCTTTGACAGATCCCTACTCCAGTAAAGAAGTGGGCATTTCCCTGCATGCTGGAGATAGAGTGGTAAGAGCAGACAAGACACTGTGCCTAGCAAAGTCTCCTACAGAGAGAAAAGCACTACCACAAGAAATAGCATTGATTCTGATTCTCAGCCCATGGCGAAAAGTCATGTTAAGGGAAATGTCCAATTCTTGAGGTGTGGCCTGGAGCCAGGGTCCATTCGGATTTGGAGACAAATACAGCAGTCTTTGGGAGCTCCTCAGGACCACAGAGTCATCTAGAAGTGTTTGAAGGAACCACACCTAGAGAACAGGAAGGATGTCTAATTGTCCTGGGGTTGCCAACCACCATCTGGAATGTACGCAGTAGGACAGCTTGGTTCTTGAACCTTTCCCTAGACAAACGACTGTCCCAGCCCTTCTCACCTCACCGTTGTTGTGCCCTATCACAGTAGCTTCCTCTCTCCAGCAGGCATTATTTTTAAAACTTAGTGAAGGAAAGGAAAAGAGAGTCCCAGTCCATGGTTTTCCTCCAGATTCTGGGAGTGGTATGGTCTTCAGTACCTTCCAGTGGGGAGCTAGCTCAACCTTCATATCTAGTGGCCGTCTGAACCACTAAAACCCATGCATCCCAACCATATATAAAAATAAAATGTGTGTCTGAGTAATAAAAGCCCAACAGGTCCACCAGGAACTTGTGCTCGTAGCCCAGGTACCAGGTCACAGCCCTAGAATTCTTAGTCAAAAAGGAACATTCCAAAACTTTTGCTGAGTGTCCCTTCAGTCCAAAATAAGCAAGGTGAGTGATATGGTTTCCCAACAGAGAAGTAAGTGAAGCAAGAGAACTCCAACTAAGACAGGTATACCTTTCTCTACCATGAGGAGATTCATGACCTCACCAATTTTCTCCCCATTTCCCACTTTCTGCCTCATCAAATAACCAATTCCTTTACCAACTCTGTCCATAGCAATTCAGGCACCAGAGAGAAACCAAGCCACTTCTGGGAATACATCTCAAGGCAGCAAATGTATTAATGTGAGACAGTTTTCCCAGCAATTGGCTAGGCTTTTCAAAGATGCTGGGTGAATGAATATCTATAATGTCTTCATTCCCTAGCCTTACCAGCTTCCAGCTGCCCCCATGTGCAATTGGCCCTCCTCCTTCTTATACATGCTGTTAACCTTCTCCAACGTGGCTATTCGTCCTTCATCATCTGAGTAACATGTACAGGACCTGTAAACCTCTGTTCAAACTGATTTCCACAGCTCCCCACAGTTCTGGATCAGCCATCTGATTAATGAATCTTGAGCTCACCCCGCTATCACCACACTGACTCTCATGCCTTCTGCCTCAACACATCAGGAGCTTGTCCATAAGCTATAAGGGCAGAGTTCCAATCTTGACATTTTGAAGTCAGCTGACCGGAGTTAACATGTTGTTCCCCCACATATGGGAATGGAGGATATTCGGCAAGCCCCACTGTTACTATGGGAATATGGATAGAATCTATATAGAGTGTTTCATGAGGCTGAAGGATGTGTGCTGCCAGCACAAATAAGCAACAACTGCACTCTTTGTACTTTTAAATCTATTGACTGAGGAACACTGTGGTTTCCTCTCACAACTGGAAACACAGAGGACATATTAAAGAGCAAACACTCACTAAAAAGAGAGGTGACCAATGGAATATGGGATGTCAGGATAAGATAGAACTGTGGGGCAGTGGGAGGAGGGGTCAATGGGTAAAGGCGCTTGCCTTAGAATCCTCACTGTGAAAGTAAAAAAACAGACCTAACACAAGCTGTCCTCAGACCTCCATACACAGACTATGCATATTCACACATATGCAAAATAAATAAAATATAATTTTTTAAAAAAATATATAGAACTATGTTGTGAAAGGCATGAGGAGCCACCAACACATTATGAGCACAATAAAATCTTGGTCATAATAGAATCCTCCCTAGTTAACCCTCTAGAGAGAAGCTATAAATAGAAAAAAGGAAAACCAAAGGCATGAAGGTCTGCCAGGCAGCTGTAGGAGGACCCAGAGAGCAGGAGGCAGGGCCTGGACGCATTGACACACAGTGTCCTGTGTTAGAGCCTGCTCCCTTGCTCTCACACAGTTACAGCCCCTCAGTCACAAGCACAAACGGGCTGTGCACATGTAGATTTTAAGTTGCAGGCATAGATGAGAGGTCCATGGTAGGAAGTAGGAAGTAATATGTTAATGGGGGCTGTGTAATTACAAGATCCAAGTCAGAGAACTGTCTTGCAAAAGCACGCAAGTGTGTGAAAACGGTGTGATTGTTAGTAAGCTGGGAGCCTGCCTTGCTCCAGAGCCTTGTGCTCAGGCCTGTGAATGGCAGTTCTTGTGTTTTCCCAGGTCCTTTGAACTGACTGGGGCATTTTCTTATTATCTTCACCTCAACTCTGCAAGTCACTTAGGTTTGGGGGTGTTAATATCTCCAGTTATAAGTGGATACACGAAACTCAGAAAAAAGGGTGTCTTTCACAAGAACTTACCATTGACAAAGGACAGAACCACAATCCAAATGCATGTCTATCTGGTTCCAAGACAGTTGCTTTCCTTCTATCATGGAAAATCTAAGGTGACTCAGGAACTAGGGTTGTGATAGTGGAAGAATTCTTCATGCGTTCTGTGGAAACCAGTATGAATGCAAAGCTGATGGGAATGGGAGGTATTCATTTCTTTATCTGAGTAATTTCTTAAGACTTGGAGCGACAAATAAAACTGTGTTTCCCTTCACATGTGGGTCCTCAATTCTATACAATCATTTATAGGGAGAAATGGATACAGACAATATAAATACAGCTACAGAGAGGTGGATTGCACGGGATTAAATGCAGGATTATCTTGGGGAAAAAGAGTAGCTGGCGGGGAAAGGGGGACAGAACAGAATACGGGAGGGTGAATATGGTCAGAATATATGATATAGTGGAGTATGAGTGTCTTCAAAAAGTCCTTCATGATGCACGATCAATATATATCAATAACAAGAACAGTTCCAACCTTCAAAATAGTGAGGGAAAAATAAAGTAACCTCTAATTCGTTTACTACAAGCAGTGACAGGATGCAGAAATCTCCTCAGATACAGCAGGAAACACTCTCAAGCTAAGAGACAAAGACAGAAGAAAGGAAGGCCATTGGGGGGGTCTCTAGAAAAGAAGTGCAGAGCTGAGATGTAAGGTTTTTACCAACTGAGGGGCTGGGGATTTAGCTCAGCGGTAGAGCGCTTGCCTAGCGAGCGCAAGGCCCTGGGTTCAGTCCCCAGCTCCAGAAATAAAAAAAAAAAAAAAAAACAAAGAGATACCAACTGAGATATTCCAATGCTCTTCCCCTCCCAGCAGAGGACCAAGGCTTAGACACAGCAGAGTCTTATAGGCAGCTGTGTGGGATTTTGAGTTAAGAAGGGCTCTAAATAGGCTGAACTATACTTTTTTCTCAACAGACTGTGACAGAAGAGAGGTCTGCCCCTTCAGCACAACCAGTTTGTAAGTATTCATCTTTGATGTCTTTTCTTGTGGGGGATAAGGACATTGCTGACAGTTTTAGTATGCATGCCCTTGGAGGTGGGTCTATAGTTGCCAAGTTGCCAAGCCAAGAGATGTAGACCTAGAGAATAGTGAGGCTCCTCCCTCATTGCTAAGAAGGCAAAACAGTGCTCTGACCTCATGTATGAACTGTGATCTGAATCTAAACTCCCAGCTCAGGGATATGCTAGGCAATGTGGCTTTCAGACAGATCATTCCAACTGCCTACCATTAGTCACCTCTGACGGTAGTTATCCTTTCTGGCAAGGTGAGTGTAGATGAAATTGGTCAACCCCTATTCAGGGATGAGAGCAGTTCCCAAAACAACAGAAGTAAATAATAGATTTTGCTGTTTATAGTTAAGGCCATCTTTATCACTGTAGAACCTGTTTAACTTTAATACAAAAATCAACATGAAATGATAACGTCCTTCTCAAAGACTAATGAGAAAAAAAACGCAGAAATGGAAAAGGATCTGTCTAGGTCATGAATCGATTGAGTGGGTCATGACCGCTCCACATACCTTCTCAGCTGAGTTATCCTTACTCCTCAGTGGATATAGGAAAAGGACCATAAAGACTCTGAAAGATCATCTAGCCCTCACAGAATAGCCTAGAAGAAGAAGAAGCAATGAGCCATGGTTTATTTGGCCCTAAGAACAAAGAACCATGTGGACATTCAAGGTAGAGATTGCTGTGCCCATCTTAGAGATAGGAGAATAGAGTCCAGACAAGGCAACTTGCCCAAGGTCCTTTTGCACCTAAGACTTTTACTCCTGAGCCCCCCCCCACATCCCCAGTGGTGTATCCTACAGATATCATGTAACAATCCAAAGCCCAAGGCACGAAATTGAACCACAGTGGGTAGGATTGATGTTCCTCTTCCATTGCAGATGCTCTTCAGTCTGTTACCCCATTACTCAAAGCATATTTCTCCTCCTGTTACAGACACACCTTCCAGAGACAAGCCAAAAGCCCACCTGACAAGTAAGCCTTCCTGTACTTCCTCAAGCGTCATAGTTCATAGATCTGAGAGAGTTTTTTTTTTTTCACTGTATTTGCCAAAACTCACTGTGATGGCTTTAAACTGGCAACAGAATTAATGATCAAGGATTTTGGATAATTTCTTCCCTGTGTGAGATCCAAGGGCCCCTGTCTCATGATGCTCTCTCCTCTGTAGTCAGCATTCTACCTGTCTCTCCTGTTTTCCTCTGGCATGCTCACACTCGGCCATCCACAAGTGGCTTTCCTCCATCTCGGGCCCTCAAGTACGTCTGGATCTCATGACAGGTGAAAGATCCCTGCACTGACTTGAAGGGGCTGGGGAGGTAGCTCAGTAAATGAGATGCTTATTGTTTAAGAACCTGAGTCCAGATCCCTAGCTTCCATGTCAAAAGCCAGGCATGCTGCTATGTGTCTGTCACGCTGGTGCAGTGAGTCAGATCCCAGAAGCTCACTGGACACCCAGACTAGCTGGTCCATCAAGATCTATCTCAAAAAGTAAGGTGGTAAGTAAGCAGCAGAGTATAGTACTAGATGTCAACTTCTGGTTTTCACAGGGGCACAGACAATTGAACACACACACACACACACACACACATACACACCACTTACACACATGAACAAAACATTGAAAAAAACTCAGGATCAGACATCGATTTGACGTGTTCTAAGTCAGATGGGTAGGTAGTGGGAAAATTCAAATCAAGCAACATGCTTCCTATCCGAACTCCAACATCACATCTGCTAAGCTAACTCCACTCATTGCATTTAGTGCAACAGGGCTTGTCTCTCTGCAGACACAGTGGGATGGGTTTATGCATCATCTGAAGACATGTCAATCACTGTATCATTCACAGTCAAGAGACGGAGATAAAGACGGAAGCCCCAGAGCTTTCCAAGAGCCATTTAATGTAGAGACTCGAGGATTCCACACCCATTCAGGCCATGTGCTAAGCTTGCATAAGATATCCTAGACCAGTCAGCAATAGGAAAGATACCTTAGATTATATTAATTCTCAACCTTCCTAGTGCTGTGACCCTTTAATATAGTTCCTCATGTGGTAGCAACTCCCAAGCACAAAATTATTTTTGTTGCTATTTCATAACTATAGTTTTGCTACTGCGCTATGCTGCTGTTCCTAAGACCATTGCAAATACATGTTTTCTGATGCTCACACCCCATAGGTTGAGAAAATCCAAGACCTAGGTTTCTGGTCACCCATTGCATGCACAAGTTATTAAATTATTCCTTAAAACAGAAGCTATCCCCAAACAATAGTATCAGTGTACAATGGTGATCGCTGTGAGTTTTTAAAATAGTTATAGGGGATTAAGATGTTTTTGTTGCCTCTAAAAGTAATAGTTTTCTTGCGAATTATCCTATTTGACATCAGTGGTTTGAATCGAGTTTGGTTCTATTCATTTCCTTTAACTACAGGCATATTTCATAAATCATTGGCTAATATGTTTTATAGAATGTATATTTAGGAGTGATGCAAGCATAAGAATCTATAACACATAAAAATGACACAAGCTTACTCTTTAATCTCTCCAAATGAAACATGCTGCTTTATTTGAACAGGAAAAATTATCCCAGCTGTACTCATTTTATGGTAATCTATAAAATGGTCCCATTTGTTCTGCCCACTTAATCTTCAGAACAGGGCTCTAAAGAACCCTAGCCTCAGCTTCCAGTTGAGACACTGAGGCACACAGGAGGGAAACAAGCTGCACAGATGGTTAAAGAGCTTTGCATGGTGCAGAATCAGACTTGGTACTTGGCCCAAGTGGCCCAAAGCCCAGCTTCCTTGCATTCCACAAATCTACTGCACTGACTTATATTTGGCCCTGTCACTGTGGGAGAATTGCCAAAATGTTCTGAGTTTCTGGTCCCAACATGTCCCCAGGTAATGCATTATTGATTACTGCCTGTTTTGTGACATTGGACTACAGCATTGTGATGTAATGACAGGGTTGGTTACTAGAGCTCTCCCTCTCATGAGCTCTCTCCCTCTCTCCCTCTCTCTCTTTCTCCTTCTCTCTCTTTCTCCCTCTCCTCCTCCCCTCCCTCTCCCTCTCCTCCTGTTCCTTCTCTCTCCCTCTCATTGTCCTTCCTCCTCCCTTGTCCCTCCCACCTCTCTCCTCCCTCCCTCTTTCCTTTGGAACAGAGTTTCTCTAAACGAGAAAGTTAGTAAGGATTAATGTATTCCCTAATAGTCATGGGTTTTTACACCTCTTTTAATTCTTCCTACAAGTATTATTTATCTTTTTTCCCCAAAGGAAAGACATGCCAAATAAAAACAAACACAGATTCAGTAAGATGACATTATGCAAAAGGAATTTTTCTAGAGGGCGGGAAGAGAGGAGAGTACAGTTGTAGATTCCATACCAGTGGATAATTGTTTCCAGGAGCTCTGGCAGACAGTCTAATCTAATGTAAAATGCTAAATTTGTGTAAGAATGATGAAGCATTGAAAAAATCTATACATGGCTTCAGGAATAAGCACCGAGAGGGCCTGCTGTCTGGCCTTATCCTGGGTAAGCCAACTTAGCAGCAAATTCTGTTTAGGTACACAGCAAAGTAAGAGGATTTCTTAACTTTTACTGTACCCATGTAGAACAACAATTTGTAAATAAGAAAATCTTTTAAAGTGATCCAAATATGAGTGGCCATGCCCCAGAGCCACTTAAATTATCAGGAATGGCAAAGTTCTGACTGTGAAAAAGATTGCTTTACCTCATAGGGTCACCAAGGAATGTGAGTGCAGGAGGCAGGGGCTGGAAAGACGGCTCAGTGTATAAAGTGCCTGCTATGCAAGCAGGAGGAGTTAATCTTGGATCAGCAGAACCTACTTGAAAATCTAGACACAGTTACTTATGCCTGTATCCCTAAGACGGGTGGGACAGACACAGGCAGATGCCTAGAACTTTCTGGCCAGCCACTCTCCTCAAATTGGTGAGCCCTATATCAAAATGTGGAACTTCTATTTTTGGCCTCCACACGCACATGTGCTTGCATGCACATGTGTCGATACAACATAAACACACAAACACACATAAGCAGAGAGAGAGAGAGAGAGAGAGAGAGAGAGAGAGACAGAGAGAGAGAGACAGAAAAATAACACAAGACTTTATTCTGTTACCCCAGGTATCAAAACCACAGGTTCTAATCTGTGCCAATTAAACTTCTCTTTCTGTATTTGCAGTTGTGAGACAAACTCCTGTACCACATCTGAAAAATGAACTGGCTGCTCTACACTGGGAGAATAACCTAGGGATGGCCTTCACCAAGAACCGAATGAACTACACCAACAAATTCCTGGTGATCCCAGAGTCAGGAGACTATTTCATCTACTCCCAGATCACATTCCGAGGAACCACATCTGAGTGTGGTGACATCAGCAGGGTGAGACGGCCAAAAAAGCCAGACTCCATCACTGTGGTTATCACCAAGGTAGCAGACAGCTACCCTGAGCCTGCCCACCTCCTTACAGGGACCAAGTCTGTGTGTGAAATAAGCAGCAACTGGTTTCAGCCCATCTACCTTGGGGCCATGTTCTCCTTGGAAGAAGGGGACAGGCTGATGGTAAATGTCAGTGACATCTCCTTGGTGGATTACACAAAAGAAGATAAAACTTTCTTTGGAGCCTTCTTGATATGAGGAGGAAGCAACCATCATTCCACGGGGTTTTCCTGCCTTCTACTTCCCAATTTCCTTTGCTTATATGGAACTATAAACAGGGGCTTTAGAGGGATCAGGGATAGGGAACAGTGGTTTAGCTATATAATTTAGGAACCCAAAGTTGATCCTTATATGCCTTATGGACTGAAATAGTAAATGAAGAACTCAGAACAGCTCCTGGTTGATAGAGACCTGCTGGGTTTTAAAAATTCAAACACCCATCATCCAATGGCACAAATCTACTGGTCTCACGGTGCCCTCTGTCCTAGACCTCTCTGAACCAGCAGTTCAGTTACAGCTGAATTTGATAATAAACTTACTTCAGTCCAAGAGTTAAGGACAGAATGCAAAGAAAGTCTGAGAAAACGATTTAATTCCTCCAGAGGCAAAAGTCTTTTGTTTGCATTTCGACATTCTCTTGTGCCTAACCTAAAAACTAAGAAAGAAAGAAACAACAACAACAAAAAAAACCCCAAAGAAATAAAGAAATGAAGAAAAAACAAAGAAAAGACAAAAAGAAAAGGAAAGAAAAAAGAAAAGAACTGGTATTCTCACGAATATTCTCCAAAAAGGAAATGGTTTTCTGCTTGCCGAAGCAAGCTCACCTTTCTTCTGAATGCATTCTTTAATATCCAAACATGCCAGTAGGAATTCCACATGCACATGGAACATAGAACACTTTTATTGTTGTGAGACCATGGTTCTTGAGTACCTACTCTGCTCTGGGCACTCAGTCCACAGGACCATGAAGAGAAAGTCAAATTTTACTTAAAAACTAAATGAATTCTCAATGCATACTTCCTAATCAACTACCACTCAGAATGTTCCAAAGACTAACTTCAAGTCAGCCATCAAGGTGATTTGCAAGTAATGGTGCTTGTTATGAAGCCTGAGACCCCGAGTTTGACTTCCCAGAACCCAAAAGCTGGAAGGAGAGAACTGACTCCCACAAGTTATCCTCAACCCTCACACAAATGCCATGGCATGCACATACTAACTAACTAAATAAATGTTAAAGAAAAGTTTAAAGAAAAATTTCAAGTCATGCAAGACAGCGTTCCTAAAAATGTTCTCTCTGTTGTTGTCCAGGGTAGGCTAGCCAGCTGATAGAGACACTGAAGGAAATTAGAGACAGATATCTGGTGGAATGGACCACTGTATGAACACTTGATTCACGCCAGGATTCAATGTACTTATTCTCCGACAACCAACAAGGTGTCAATCATCAAATCTGGAGAAGTCTATCTGGATCTGCTCTCAAGTTTGGTTTGCAGCTTTAAATGAAGAATGCTGTATGGGTATTTTTGCCTTAAAATATTCAAAGGGATTTAAATATGGTATTAATTAACCAACCCAGACAAAGCCTCTTCTTGGAGGAGAGCTTGGAGGATGTGCTTCCTTGGTTTCATTTCTTTAGTGTGGTTTTCCAATACTAACAGAGATAAGACGGGGTGACCATGGTCTTTTAGCTGCTTGACTTGTCTGTACAGCAGAAATTCATTCATTTTTCAAGACCAAATGAGGCCATTAGAAGAAGGCACATTAACCTCATGCATTTGATATAGTGAGACCTATTGTGTGACCTTTACAAGGTCAATAATATTTTAACAGTGATGCTTGATTCCATGACCAAATTCAACATCCCACCAGGTGAATAAAACTTGGGTGTGAACTGTGGTCAGTTCCTCCCAATTCCACGTCTCTGTTAGAAGTGCTCATGTGATGGCAGATGCCACAAAGGAGTCGGATGGTAAAACTTGGCCCCAAATAACTGCTGAGCCATCTGCTAGGAAAAATTAGTAGAGCTGGGTAGTGTGGCTCCCTCACAACCACTGGTAGAGTAGTAGTAGCTGAACAAAATTTGTTGAGTAATAATTTGTTACAAAATTCATCTCCACTGCCTACCAAACCTAGGTTGTATAATATCTAACTTCTGCTAAGCCGGCTTACATTGGTCCTTTTGCTGTCTTCAACTTCTTGAAAAAGGCCTCAGTGAGAACACAGGGAAAGGTGAGATCACCCCCACCCCCGTTCTTCATAGGGGAAAATCACACCTGAAAGAAGTTGGGCAGACTTGGTGGCCAGGAGGAAGAGGTATTGCTTAGGTCTAAAACCCTGAGAGTAATGTTCATTGGTCAATTAAGGATGCTTTGTCAATGACTCCAGCCTGGCTCCGAGGTCAGAAAGGAGAGTGAGATGCTCTCTCTGCCTACGTTTATCTTCCGGGTGCATGAGAACATTGAGCAACATAGAGTTATGGGAAAAGACTTGCCCAAAAGCAGTCAGAGTGACCCGATCACCTCCTCCACTAAACCCAAGCTTTGTGCCAACACCCTTCAAAGCTGCCCAGAAGTGATCTAGATGGCTTGGAAATTTATCCAAGACAGGAATTTCCTGACATCCAAAGGTGCTTGAGGCTTTGTCCCTGACATATTAGACTCAAACCAGCATTTCTGTTTCCATAGCAAACAGGAGCATGATGGGTTTTTTTTAATCAAAATGGAAAAAATAGTTTTAAGAATATGTGATGGAGTCAATGGCATACATCTGTAATCCCAGCCAATGGGAGGCTGAGCCAGGAGGATTGTCATGAGTTTGAGGAGAGCCTGGGCTAAATTGTGATTTTCAAGAAAGCCTACTCTACAAAACAAGACCTTGCTTTAATTTAAAAAAAAAGAAGAAGAAGAAGAAGAAGACCACAGGCTGGTCCTTAGAGATAAGGTAATATATTCATGGATTTGGATGAGGAGGTATATGTCTTGGAAAATAGTTAATTTAGCGAGAATGCTTTGTGGTCAAATGTGTCTCAAAGGTTGCTTAACTCAAGTCAAGTCTACAAACATTTACCTAGTACTTGCTTGCCCTGGAGACAGAGACATAAATTATTTTAGTCTCAGATCCACTCGTTCTAACAGATTGGCATCTCCATCATCTGTGGAGCTTTTAATCACTCTGGTTGTATTAGCTAATTAATTAGCTAACGTGAGACACACTGATACTTTCTTATTATGAACATGGGTGCATTTGACAAAGAACAATCATTAACAAAATGGTTTGAATTTCCACTTAAGTGGTTTTCTTTTTTCTTTTTCTTTTTCTTTAAAAAAAAAACTAGCTAATCAAGGGCAGTTTCCCATAAATTAATGACCAGGGGAGTGTCAGGATACAGTACCCTGTGGTGAGAGCCAGCATTGAGACAAATTCTCAAAGAGACTGTTATTTACTGGCCTCAAATTCTGACATGAACACCTTTGAAAATGTTAGGACTTTATGGACAGCCTAGAGGTGCTTTGAAAAGTCTATGTTCCAGCAAAAGGCATAATCAGCATGCAGAATAGGTCACTTGAGTTTTGACCTTAGCTGTTTTTACATCTGTTCAACAGAACACAAATTCTTAGGCTGTAATCTCTGAGGTGGATTTGTTGATTTTCTAAGGTACAGTGGGGAAAAAGGAAAGTGTACTTGTACCATGTTGTTTCTCAGTGCATGTCAGAGTCTACTCAACAGAGAGCATGCCAGAACCTTGGATTCATTCTGCTACAAGCTACATCACTCCAAGGGAAATTTCAAGTTTGTGCCTGTCAACTACTCTGGATTGTGGAAGCCCCACGAGTTCACTGTGCACAAGGCACAGCCATTGCCAGCTCTCTCTTGCATGGTATTTCTCTCAAGCTCTGACTCAATCAGGTTTCCATGATTGTGACATTGGGAATTAATTGCTAGAGCAGGTTTGTTTATATTCTGTCCCTTGCAAAATATATGCAGATATGTCTGGCCTCAAAATCCCCTGCTTTTATTAGTGCTTACAGAATACTGGGCGTGTTTTGCTGTTTTCAGTTGTATTTTATTTAAGCTTGCAGTATTGTCCTGAATATTAGCAGTGTTCCAAGATATTGCCTGCTAGCCTCTGGCTAGTTTACTAGCAGTGACAGTATTAGATCAGAGCATCTGTATTCATGCCTTGCACTATTCTACTACTGTTAAAACTTCCCGGGCTCCGTAACACACTTACCCCCAGCTCTTCCATCTACCCATCTTGTAGATATAGCTTGTGAGGAGACTCACAAGCCCGAATTGCAGTTTCTTTTAATGGAATAGCCAGAATTCTACTCTTGGCAAGTGGCACTCAATTTGATTCAGTTAAAAGAGAAATTGAAGTCAGAAATATCTTTGAGTATTCATGGGGCAACGTAGAAGAGTTGCTTCTACGTTGAAGCAGCGTAAGAAGGAGACTGCTTACACATGGTGGTCACATCTCTGGTTTCATCCCTAAAACCAACTTTCTGACCCCAAATAGATTTTTTTTTCTTGTAGCTTTAGGGATTATTTTTCTTGTAGTCTCTGGAAAGGGTCAAGCAAAAAGAGAGCTTTGTGGAAAGCATTGCATCATGGAGGTCATGGGAGGGATTAATCCAAAGAATTCCTTCTCCAAATCTATAGCCATGTGGCCACCCTTTGGTGGACTTCTATTTGATCATGACAAACCTGAGAGCCCTGCCCAGAGTTCAGTGGTTCCCAAAGAACTAGAAGAGTAATCTGTTCCCTCACCAACTCGAGGGGCTTGGCCTGTAGAGAAAAATGTCACGGGATTTTAAAGTTAACATGAGCTGCCATCCAAACTTATGTCTCTTCAAGAATGAACAAACACAGGCTAGGAGAGGTAACCTATGAAGCCTGGTGTTGAGCAGTAGCTCGATGGTGTCTTGAGGCTAAAACTAGACTTCCTACCCCTGACCACACTCAACAGCCTTTCAATTTGATCCAGGGATTGTTTAGTGGTTTATTTTATGTTATTTTGAGCACCTGTCACACCCAGTTACTGTCATGCCAAGAGGGTCCATAGCAGGCAAGTCCTACTCTGCCGTGTGCACACAAGATGAAGGAGGCTCACAGTAGTAAGTAAACAGATAAGCAAACATGTGATTTTCGTCTTAAAGTCATTAAGACACACCTCGTGCCCCTCTTTTGTTTCAGAGGGTATACAGGCTGAACAGATGTAGGTGTTCGCCTGATTTTATTGATAAGCCCCATGTGCTTTCATTGGTTGTATGTTTTATGTTAAAACGTCACATCACCATGGTAAAAATGCATATTGTATGTTGTTGGGTATATAACTAACTAGTATGCATCCCATGTATGAATTCTAATGTCTGTAAATGAAAAATTATATATGTTAACATATGTAATGATTGTAATTTAATAAACTGACACTGAAGGCTACAGAATTTTGATTGTTTCAATTCTTTTGTTAATCAGTTCACTTAATTTCTTTCTGGATTATTTTCCAAGGATAACTTTGGGATTCTTTTAAAAATGCATCTAGGGGCTGTGTAGATGGCAAAGACATTAAAGTGCTTATGATAGAAGCAAGAGAATATAGACTTTGGATTCCCTAAAGCTACATGAATATCTGGTGGGAGTACCAGTTATCAATATCTCCAGCTTTGAAAGGTAAAACAGGGATCCTTAAAGCAAGCTGCTGAGAAGAGCTGTGTCAGTGAGCTCTGGGTTCACCTGAGAGATCCTGCACCCACTGAACAAGATTGAAAACAATTGGGGAAGATTATTGACATCAACCAAGACACACACACACACACACACACACACACACACACACACACACACACACACGCATGCATGCATATACATATACATGCTTACACACATATACATATGGTAGAGAGTGATAGAGACAGACACCCAGGTAACATCCTCTGGCCTACAGGCACATGCACTTTCACAAATCTATGCATAGACTTGTACCCAAACCACAATGGAAGAACTCAAATACAGCTAGTCTTAGGGGTATATGCATGTCACTGCAGAATCAGGAGCCTGAGACAGGAGGAACGTGACATCAAGGCCAGCCTGAGCTACAAAATGAGATTCTGTCAATAATAATAATAATAATAATAATAATAATAATAATAATAATAATCAAAAGGGTTCAAGACATCCATTTCTGCCCATTTCCCAGAGCAATGGACTTCTGGTACCAGTTCACTTCTGGGGCTCACTGGGAATTAATGTGAACTATTTTAAATTGCCAGCTGTTTCTTGGAGGTATGAAGACAGGGTCTCTCTATGTAGCCATGGCTGTCCTGGAACTCACTATGTAGACCAAGAGGTCCTCAAACTCAGAGAGATCCTCCTGCCTCTTCTTCCCAAGCAGTGAGACTGAAAAAAATGCCCCACCACGCCCAGCATTAAACTGACATTTTTTAAGAGTTAGAAAAAAAATCACATGTCAGAAAATTTATCTCTACCTCTACAGGTAAAATCAGACACAAAGGGTAGGGAGATCAAGGCTCTGCTCTGAAGCATCTGCCTCAAAATCTCCTTCCTAATGAGCCTGGGAAAGGCTCTTGGTCCTTCTGGAGGTCAGTTCCCTTCTCATTCCTTTGTGCCCATCCCTGGGAATGACAGAGAACAATTTGTTCTTTATCCTTGTAGCATAAAATGAATCACTGTAAGCTAATACCAGTGAAAACTCATTTCCATTTTCCAGAGGAAAATAGTGATGAACGCCTAATGTAGGTCACCAAAAACATGTTTTCCAACAGATTCTCTAAAGGGCTCTTCATCCCCAGAACCTGGGAGAGCAAATAGTTGAAGCCATTCACCTTCTTTCCAGCGTCAGCCTAGTCACCTACGGGGGACACCCAGTGACAGATGAGATTCCCCATTCCAAAGGACTGATATTACCATTATGGCTGTGAGCTAGTGTGATCACAGTCTGTATTTATCTGCCATCTACCCACCCTACATACACATATCCCATCTCAATAATAATTATCACTAATGTTCCAAAATGAAATCATACGAACTGCTGAGCGAAGGGCAGAAGACCTCTGTTCTAGGCCCAGTGGTTCCAATTTGGCTCTGTAAGTTTCCATTTTCTTCTCTGTTCTGAACAGGGCTCAAATTTATCCCTGGAATGTTTACATCGAACCCCTTCCTTAAAGACTCTGGGATCTATAGTGAAGGAGAAGCTGAAAGATTCTAAGAGTGAGAGGTGGTGGATGACTCCGAGGAAACAGCATTTGCAAACACACCAAGGCTGATGCACATATGAACTTAAAGTCCCTAGCAGCATGCACAAGACCTGCTGAGCTCAAGCCAGACACAATCCCAGCATAGAGGAGTGGATGCAAGCCCCACTCCTTACCAAGAAGCTATTTGCAATTTGTACTCACTGAGAGAGGCAAAATCAGTTTTTTCCAATGGGGGTGACACTAGATATGTAAGTTACATTCCAGGGCAGGCCCCATGCTTCAGAGTGGTTGACCAATGCAAAACAAACTCCATGTTTTTTTGTGTACTTTTTGGTGTTGTTGTTTCCATTACAGGTTATTGAGTTTAGCTTTTTTGGTTTTTGTTTTTGTTTTGTTTTTTGCTTTGTTTTCCTGCTTGCTTGCTTGCTTGCTTGTTTGTTTATTTATTTGTTTGTTGGCTTTTGGGGGGAAGCCTTGAGAAAGAGAAAGAAAGAATGAAATAGGGTGGGTAGGGACATGGGGATGACCATCGAAGATTTAAGAGAGGAAAAGAATATGATCAAAATATATTGAATAAAAGTAATAAAAATCTAATTAAACAAACAACAGGGCTGAATAAGTCTAACAGGGCTGAATAAGTCTGTGCCCATGGCATGTGAGTTTCAAATGTGCTTCCTTTTATCAGATTTCTGTAGGGAGTGAAGAGGACTTCTCCAAGAGAAAGCAGAACTCTATGTCCCTAGGCACAGGGATTTTTCTCCTTTTCAGTGGAGGAAACAGAAAGCTAACTGGGCCTGAGATGTGTATTCTGAGGTCTACTCATGCTGCTCCATGTTAACAGAACTCTTTGACCCCCTCTTCCCACTGGTCCCTTTTGGCTTTCGTGGGCCTTGGCAGCCCACTCTCCATCCCACATTATCAAGGAAACTGTCCTATTGGGTTGCTATTGTATTTACAGCTTGTGTTTCCCAGGTCCTGAGATTAAATCTTCCCATAACTCACCTTATTCGACAGTGTTATAAAAATTGGCCTTGTCTCACTGAACAGGTGAGGGAAATGAGGCTGGAGAGATTAAGCCCACAGGTCCAAAATAACTCTGCAAAGCCAAGATCCTAATCCAGAGAGGAAGAAAGTATCCTCCTCTCAGAACCCATAGTCAGTAATCTACAGCAATAGCTAAGTAAGAGCTAAGCACTTGGCACGCATCATCTCGTTTACTCCTCAGAGCATCACTTCCTTAGGTTCATGTCAATAACCATACCTGATCCTACTGCCACTTCAGGCATTAGCATGAAATCCTCAAAAGATGGCTGGGTCTTCCATTCAAAGCATTGTTTGACCTCTGTAAGCACAGCAGAGACCCTACCCAGGGATGTCCTTTCTTCTGGCATGCCAGGTCCTCATGCCTACTACCCTATAGAAGTACCAGCATCATGCAATGATCATCATCCCAAGCCTTGCCCAAACTAGGAACCTCAATTCTGGCCACATCAAGTCCTCAGACCAGTTCCAGCTACTAATCAGAGAGTGATGTGGGGTTCTTCTCTATTGGCTTCTAGTTCCTCTGAAATGCCACCACCCACCCTAAAAGTAAGCCCTGTTTCCTTCCTGGTGCAGAGTCTCTACTCAACCTTAGTTGATTGGAGCCTGTGCCCTGTGGCAAGCCTTCTTAGCATTTTGCAAGCACAGTTTCCCTTCATCTTCGCATCAGACTGGGAGAGCAGGAACTCCTGTCATCGTGGGTCTTCTACACATAAAGAAAGTTAGGTTCACTGAAACCCAGGAACTCTGTGGACTTGGGCCTTCAATAAGTGTGATTCCATCTTCTCACACAGTGTTTCACTCTGCTTCCAGGCTTAGCCATGTCTCTGTGCCTTATGTGTATCATTGACAAAGTCACCTAACTCCTTTGGACCTCAGAGGGGACCTCTAAATTCAAGTACAGATCTAAATCTCTAAGGTTCCAGTTTAACTTTAACACAACTGTCATCGTTCTTGTGTTCTACGAAGTCTAACCTTGCTATTGTAGAAGATATTATACCCAGAGCCCTCTCCTCTCCAAGTTGCTATTCGTCCTAGGGACCATGAAACATCATGCCAAAACCTTCTCCAGCAATCCATATCTATATCCATGCCAAAGAAAAATGTCCTAACTGGCTATGTTTACCTCACTAAGTTCTCAATTTTGGCTGCATACTAGTGAAAGGAGAGGGTAGGGATAGACTATCCTAGACCAATCCAATCAGAATCTCTGTCTTAGTTACTCAGCTGGCTAGTTTTGCATCAACCTGACACAGGCCAATGTCATCTGGAAGGAGGGACCCTCAATTGAGAAAATGCCTCCAAAGATCCAGCTGTGTGGCATTTTCTTAATTAGTGATTTATAGGATGGGTCCAACCCATAATGGGTAGGATCATCAATGCGCTGATGGTGCTGGGTTCTATGATAAAGCAGCCTGAGCAAGACAGGAGGAACAAATCCAGTAAGCAGCACTTTTCCATGGCCTCTGCCTCAGCTCCAGATTCCTGCTCTGCTTGAGTTCTTGTCCTGACTTCCTCCAATAATAAACAGTGATGCTGAAGTACTAGCTAAATAAATCCTTTCCTCCCCAAGTTGCTTTTGGTCAGTGTGTTTCATCATAGCAACAGTAATCCTAAGACAGTTACCATTCTAGTGCTGTAAAGACTCAAGGTGATTCCTATTTTTTACATCTTTAAAAAGCATTTAACTGGGGACTCGATTGCAGAGGGTTGGTTCATTATCATCTTGACATGATAATGCAAGTACATTACTGCACAGTAATGGAGCAGTAGCTGAGAAGTTTATATCCTGATCTGCTGTCAGCAGGCAGAAACAGACAGACAGACAGACAGACAGACAGACAGACAGACACAAAGAGACAGAGATTGAGAGAGACACTGGGCCTAGTGAGAGCTTTTGAATTCTCAAATCATATGCTGAGCAACACACCTCCAAGAAAGACACATCCCCTAATCCTTCCCAAACAGTTCATCTACCGAAGCATTCAAATATATGAGCCTATGGGAGCCATTCTCATTCAAACCACCACAGTCTCTAAGGTGGAACACAGGGATAGTATTTTTTTAAACTCCCAGCTAATTCATCCTAGTTGAGCTTTCAGAGCACTGGTGCCTGAGGCTATGGAGCACAGCTATGGAGGTTGATAGATGTATGATCTCTCCTCTGCCGTGTTCCAGCTCTTAGACCTCAGATAGCTGAACCAGTCTGTCTGAGTTTTACTTCCTCCATCTACAAAGCAGTAAGATTAGGGTGATACCCTTGAGGTGGAAAATTGAAGCAATACACATGACAATGACAGATGATTATTCTGTCAAGATCTTTGATCCATGCTCAGTAAACAGCCAGCTGTCACTCTGTCTGAAAATGACCTTGATGGTCTGTGGTCTTCTTTTCTCCTGCACTGATACAGGACATACTAAACTCTGGACATATGAAGCCATAAGGCCACAGTGGCAGGTCAAGCTCTGCCAAGTGCCATGTGTGAGACAGATAAGGTTAACAGATTCAGCAAAGATTTTCGCTATTGAGTTGAAATAGAGGGTACAATAAAGGAATTACTAAATAATTGCTAAGTGATTGTGATAAATGATATAAAAGAAACAAGAAAGAATTTGAGGATTAAAAACAAAGAAAGGGCCTTTATGATAAGTGACTCAGGGTTCGTATCCCAGATGCTTACTGTACACTTCATGGTTTAGGTAACACTGGGTTTGTGAAATCACAATACAATCATCAGCTAATAGCAAGTGTGACTCACTCCAATATCCAGACCTTTGGGGGTCAAAGACCAAGGAGGCAAAACACACTGGCTGGTTGCCAGCTGTCCCTGGGCCAAAGCAAGCAAGCCACACCCTGGTCTCTGCCTGCATGCTCTGTTCTGTGCACTCAGACAGGAAGCGTTTCTTTTACAGCTGCTAGAAGAAGATCCAAAATACCTCATCACACAGTTCTTTAAAAAACATGTCCATCTAAGCTTTATTTTTTTGTGTCCAAGGGAGTTCTCTTGGTTTTTACCTTTGCATAAGAAAATGTAGTCTAACATCACAAGGAAAATAATAAGCTATGTTCCTCTTTCCAAGAGTTTTAAGAATGGTGGTGGTTAGGAGATGGGCCCTAAAAGACAGTGTCCATTTAATGAACATAAAGAGAGGTTCAAAAGGAAAAAGCTAAAAAAGTCAAAGAATACAGGGTCTAAGCAAATCTGAATAGCCATGACACTATGTACCTAACCCTTTGATGCTTTCCCAGGGGGAATATGGTCCATGTGCTAAAAGGTCAGAGAAACCCCACTGTAGAAACCTCACATTAAGACTAAATCCTTAGACGCGTTTATGGCTCTGACGTAGACAGGCACAGGGGAGTGGAGTCCAAGGGCTTTAGGACTTGCTGTTCTCTTAGGGTAATCCACCTTCTCCAACTATCCAGGGATACAAGGTATTTTGGAGACATCTATAATTCCAATCAAGTGCCCCAAGACAGGCTGAGGTCTCCTTTACCCCCACATTAATAACTCACTAAGGCCGACTTCTGAGGCTCATAGTGTTCTTGTGTTAGTCGGTTCTTTCGTAGTGTGACAATACACCTGAAGGAAACCCACTCCAAGAGAAAAAGTGATTTGGACTCATAGTGTGTCAATGGCCGTTTGAGCCCATCAGTGTGGGTTCTGAGGCAGACACCATAGGCCTTGCCCTTATTGATTCCTTTGAGCTTACCTAGGAGGCAGATGCTGTAACTACCACATATAAAACTGAGGCTAACGGAGCTTGAAAAGGCTGAACAGTGCTGCTAATTTCCTATAAAGCAGGACTCAGCTTCTAGAGGTTTACAATTCTTTGACAGAATCTTGTGACTCCCCTGCCCATGCAGCCATCTTTCCCAGAGAGGCTTAAACAGAAGTCAGCATGGCATCATCATCTAACAGGAAGGAAAACAAACAAAGGAAGGAAATACAGGAGGACTAGGCTTCTCACTAGAGTCATTCAAAAAAAACAGGAATGGGGCTGGAGAGATGATGGCTCTGCCATCAAGGACACTAACTATTCCTCCAGAAGACCCAAGATCAATTCCCAGCACCCATATGTAGCTTACAACCCTCCATAATTCCCGTTTCAGGGGATCTAAAGACCTCTTCTGGCTTCCATCGGCACCAGTCACACCTGTGATATACAAATGTGCGTGCAAGCAAACTGCCCATGCACCTAAAATAGAAAATAAGAACATTTTAAAGGGGGGAGGGTAGCTGCTGATTTCATCAAACAGATACTCCAAGGATTCTGTGGCTTTGTTAAATGAGAAATGAAACACAGGGATGATAAGGTGGTTTTGTGATTTAAGCACTGAATTCACCAACCTAAGTACTTGAATTTAGTCCCCATTACTCACAGAAAGGTGGAAGAAGGTAACAAAAAAAAATCTCACTCAAAAAAGTTGTTCTCTAACTTCGGAACATGTGTCATGGTGCGCACACACGTGCGCGCACGTGCACACACACACACACACACACACGTGAGTATAGTGGTTAAAAATAATAATAATTTTTATTTTTAAAAAAAAGAAGAAGGAAACCAAAAAAAAATCATACTGAAAACTCCTGGACATTTCCCTGTGCTTCCCCCACAGACCCTGAAAGTGAATCCCAAAAGGTTAAGTGTGGTTTCACTACAAGTGTGGGTGTTGGTTACATCAAGAAGGGAAGAAAAAGCCATTCACGGTGAATGTTGAGTCCTCACTCAAAACCACAAGAGAAGAAAATGAAAGACAGCAGAGCAAACCCTGTGCCGAGAGACTCGGCGTCTGTGTCTTCCTTTGCTTGTGTGCTTGCCAGTCTGTATAACAAAGTGATCGACTGTTGTCCATTCAGTCAACCTTAAGCATCTAGGTCTGGGCGGTACATCTGAGAAAACAGATGAAGAAGAGCCTTTTGCTTCTATCTGTGACACACTAAAGGCTCAACATCTTACTGCCCCCGTGACCTTGTCCCTGTAAAACTAGACAACTTACTACTAGAAGCATCTACTCTGCTCACTGAATAGCAGGCCACGTGGAACTATGAGCCTAAGAAGAAGTAAGTATATGGTGTCTCTTCCACCTTTACCAACCTTTGCTGCCCATCCAGTTTCCTAACAGGAACTCTGGAAAGAGGAACGCAAAGACAGCGTGAAGTGTCTACAAGGTGAGGGAAACTCACGTTGGCTCTGGGGGCTGTAATGTTTAGTTTTTAAGAGTCAGCTGGACACAATCTGAAGACACCTGTCCAAGTCAGGTTGGTCTGTAGGC